>NC_056738.1:174054483-174354483 GCF_019279795.1 Protopterus annectens
GCACAAACACAGTAGGACCCAGTGGCAAATCACTCTGCCCCGGGACAAGAGACGGTGATCGGGGTGGAGGAGAAGAGGTTGCAACTGAGCTTGGTGCAGACAGAGTTGGGTCCGACAACTTCAGAGCCTTTTTAGGCGGCTCCAAGGACAAATGTGCAGGAGGGCACTTCCTGCTCTCCCAGGTGTGGTTAGGCCTCTCAGGAGGGGATAGAGTCCCCGATGTTGACTGTACCTCCGAGATGGCAGAAGGAGGCAACAAAACCTTAAGGACTAGCTTACTCCTCCTGTTCAGGTGAAAGGCCTGACAAATCACGCAAGCAGCCTCAAGATGAGAAGGCCCCAAGCAATAAACACACTCCCTGTGGGATTCAGACAAGGGAATCTTCCATCCACAGAAGTGCCTTTTTTTAAAATCTTGGGGTTTCTCAGACATCATTAAAGAAAAAATAAAGGAGAAAGAAAAGTTTTTTTTTTCCTTTTATTTTGGAAAAGGAGAGGGAGAGGGACAGATGGCTAGCTGCAGAGAAACCCAACTAAAACGAAATAATTAAGTTTAACCTAGAGAATTGACTACTGCAAGGAGATTATAAAACTCTTAAACAGAACAGGAACAATACAAGAGAAAAGGCACTCACAAGAACCCAACAAAAAAACTTTCACCGGAGGAAGCTCAAGAGCTGGGAAAACTCTCTGCTGAAGCAATGCGCAGCAAATGACATTTGAGGTACGTTGGGGGAGCAGGGCATTGTGTATAAAGGGAGAAGCTCAAGTCAGGAAGCTCAAGGGGTAAAAAAGCGTCCGATCATTTCCAAGGATCGGAACAAATACCACAGTTTAATGAAATGAAAATGACAACATCCGATCTCCTTTTAATAACAGGGAAGAAAGAGGGGTGCATGGGCAGACATGCTGAAATGGCTGCAAGATAAATCTTTAGAGGAATAAGAGGGCAGAGGACAGTAGCTCACACAAATATTTTAACACTGGTGGTACAAAATCTCTGATTGGTTCCTGGTCATTGGCTAGTCCAACAAAAAATTTCTCCAATTTGCCAATATATAATTTTCTAGTAGCAGACGTTCTTACCTCCTTCAGTAGCTACTGCATGTCCTCATGAAAGAGGTGCCTAGAAATTATCAAAATTTTATCATCCAGGCAATCAGGTGAAGTTGTTTGTCTGGGTGTGTCAATCTCCCCTCGTCTTGAGTGAGAAGATCCAGTCTGTGAGGAAACTTTGGTAACTGCCCCTGGCCAATTCTGTGAGGAAACTTTGGTAACTGCCCCTGGCCAATTCTGTAAGAAAGGAGAACCAGCTTTTCATGGCCTAAAACAGAGTCACTAGAATGATTTTTAGTGCGTCTTTCTGAATCTTTAGAATTATCCTGGGAATCACTGGAAAGGCTGGAAATTCATATAGAACGTTCCCGACCAGGGCAATTAAACATGATCTCTTCTCTAAGCCTGCCTGCAAGGAGTCCTAGAACAAAATCTGTTAAGTTGTCTGTTTTGAAAGGAGATGAACAGATGTACCTGAGGTGTTCCCAACATCTGCATTAATTCCTGAAGACCTCTTCATTAAGTTTATACTTGTGACAGTCTGACTAGGACCTGCTTCATTTGTCTGCCACATTGTTTTGCTCTAACAGTATACAAGAATCCTGAAGATTTAAGGAGTGCTGAAGACCAAACTCCCACATGATCACTGCTAGCCAACAGAGGATATGATCTAGTGCCCCTTGTTTGTTTGTTTATGAACCACATCACCGTGGTGTAGTCTGTAATGATCTAAAGGGGACCTGGGTCCCAAAGATGATGTAGAGAGTTTATTGCATTAATCACAGCCAACATATTTTTGAAACTGATGTGCTTTGGTTTGTCTGAACTGTCCCAACAGTCCTTGCACTTTTACCCCTTTTAAAACTGCTCCCAAAGCAAAATCTGAGGAACTGGTCAACACAGATTGTGTTGGGGTGGATGCAGAGAATGGGAGACTTGGTCTGTGAGCCATATGATCTCTCCACCTATGCAGTTCTGACTTTTAAAGCCCAATACTGGAATTTGAAACTCCAGGGAATGAGGATGTTGGGTTCACATATTTTTAAGGCAACACTGAATCTTGCTTATATGTAGCCTGAGGGAATCATTAGAATAACAGAAGCCATGAGGCCAAATATCCTAGCTTGAGACTGGACAGAAAAGTTCAGGAAGACTTTCAGATACAAATCCACCTTCTCTTTAGGTAGGAATGCCTTTTACAAGTGTCCTTCAGGAAACCTATAAACAGTCCCTTGTTATGAGTGAGGGAGAATTTTTGCATATTTATCGGGAATCCCAGCTGGATTAGGAGAGAAGGTACCTTTGATAATGACTCCTGATAACTGAAAAAAAAAAAGGACTCTTCCTTATTTAAGATTACTTGATAATTTATGCGAAGTGTTGATTCCCTGTATTACATTTTGTAAACACTCTTAGTGCAGTGGACAGCCCAAAGGGTAATGCACAGAACTGATAACGTGACCCAGACACACAAAATCTTAGAAATATACTGAAGTTATCTGCTACTGCCATGTGATGGTAACCATCTCAGAGGTCCAAGTATGCCATAAGACTCTGATCTACGATCGGAGCGATCGCCGTTTTAAATGGTCATCATCTTGATTTTCGGAATCTTCACAAAAACACTGAGAAAAGGTGGATCCAAAACTCTTCAAGCGTGTTCCTTCTTTGGAATAAAACAAACATTCTGGAGCAAAAGCCCTTTACTATTTGTTCTGCAGGAACATGTCTAGGACTCCTGCTTCTAACATGCAATGCAGCAATTGGGGAAATGGGAGGATGGAAGGGAATCCCCTTAAAGAAGGGAACTTTTCCATCCATTGCCAACTGCAACCCTCTTGGATAGCCTTCAAAATGCATCTGTCTGACATAATCTGCTACCAAAAAAGGAGCATTATGGATCAGATCCTATGAAAGACGGAGATGGAGGGGCAAGAGGGGGATGGAAGGTGGCAGGGTTTCTTATCTGGCCATTCTGAGGAGGGCGCCTGACCCTTTTTGGGAAAACATCCAGCTTTTTGAGATCATTACTAGTCCCCCCCCCACGGCCATCTCATCTTAAGAGTCTTCCTGACTGTATTCTCCCTTTAAAGGAGTAGAGGATTTGGAAGAAAAGAACCTGCAGACCTGAAAAATCCTAGAAAACTCCCTTCATTAATTTACTCCCTTCTTCCAACTGTTTGAGGACCTGCATAGCTGAAGGCCCAAATAAAATCTGCCTGTTCAGGGGAGAATTCAAACTTTCTGGCTTTAAATCATCTGAAAACTTGATTATGTACCCAGACAAATCTTCAAGACCGTAGCTGAAACGGAAGCCCTGGAAATAATATCAACACAATCATACACACTTTTTTTAAAGCCATGGTGAGACACTTGAGACTGGTTAGGAATAATCAGATTCAAGTAAAACTGACCTTCAGCAGGCTAGGAAGTAGAAAACTCTCTCAAACTATTAGCACACTTCAACATTAACTTCCATGTGTAGCCCTAGTAATTATGAATTCTAAAGGCTAAACTAGAGAAATAAACAAGTCTCTTGCCTTACCTGTCCAGTGGCTTATCCTCATTATTCCTCTTGCTGCCAGAACTGCTCTAAGATAAAAAAAAAGACATTTACTAATATGAGGGACTTTATACAGTTTCTCTCCTTTTTCGGTACTGATGGCTGAGAAAGAAGAGTGCTGCAGGCAGCAGTAAAAGCTGCCTCCAAAGCTAGCAGAATGGGTGCAGTCTGTGGGACTTCTTGTTCGGATAAAAATCACAGTATCTGCCCAATTGGGGGAACATTCACCTGTTCCCATAAAAACCCATCCTTTAGTTTGGAGAATGTCGCAGAAAAGGTGAAAGGCTCCACATGTACAGTTTCAGGTTCATTGTGTAAACAGTCAAGATATAGAATCCTCAGGTGAAATAACCCTCTGTCCACATCAGAATCATCCAAAATAAAATGCTCAATCACTGGGACTGGAGAAACAAGGAATAGAAGGAGCCACTTGACACCCAGTACTGACAATTTACAACAAACTCCGGGCTAAAGTAAGAACATCTTCACACAAAGAAACCATCTCTGTTATTAGAATGATTACATTTCTGTTTCTTTTTCCTAGGAACATCCTTGAAAGAAGATCATCCCATCCAAAAGATCTCCTTCCCCAGCCACCCCAAGAAGACCCTCCCAGGCGGTCTCCTGCACCTAAAATGAATGGTTCTCCCATGCCCACATCAGACACTGGAACAGCCAAGCAGGATATGTCTGACCACTAGTCCACACTGGCCACCAATGCTACACAAGAAAGATTCAAGGAAAACAGCAAGTGGTCTGAGGAACCAGCAACAAGCCACTACAAAGTCACCTACCATTGGCTAAGGCATTGACTAAGCCCACTCTGAAGGCATCAAAGCACGCTTTAACTATTTTTTTTCTCTCTCGTTAGGAACATAGCAGAAGGAACAGCAGGATCGAGATAAGTATCCATGCTGTAGTTATCTGTAAGGTACGCTGGAAGAAGCCTGCCAAAATAAGTTATCACATTGTGTCCTGCTTTTATGCACTACTTCTCAAAATATTCAAATTCTCCAAAACAAAAGTTACACAAGTGGCACACAATTATTCCATGTAAAAAGAGATAATCCCCAAGTGAACTACCAAATAAAAGAAGAATCAAAACCACTAAATTGGTTAAAATAAAAAACTGTTAAGCTCCAAAGCTTAGACAGGTTATATCTAGAAAGCAATTCTTAAAAGGTACACCAAGAATGTCTACCAATACTACTAAAAAAATGTATTTTTAATAGACATACTGCAATTTTAACAGAAAAAAGATAGATATAAAAAAATCCTACATCATTCAAATGTGTGTGGAAGGGCTCCCCAAAGGGGTCTTATCTGTCTGATAGGAAGCCTCTGGCCAAGTGCTGGTCCTGAGAAACCTCAGAGCTGTATATGCACAAGGTGGCAAAAAAGTACTCAATATTTTTAGTTACTCTGGCTGTGTACATAGCTCCCACCAAAAACAGCTTAGTCTATAGGCAAACAGTGACAGTGTGAGAGGGGATGAAATCCTTTGGAAGTTGGCTGGCTGTTGTATCCTTGGCAGGGATACAATCCATAGGCTACTGCAGCAGTAAGAATGAGAAATATCTAGTGTCAGACCCAAGCAGTAAGCAACTCAAATATGGTTTCTTTTTTGTGTTTGTGTAACTTGCATATGGAACTTGGCATGCACACATGTGATAACATGGGCAAAACTACTTTCTATTTTACATTTACTGGAGTAGTCCACTGATCTCAGTGGACCACTTAGAGGCACAGTCTTAGTAAGCATATCAAAATATAAGGAAACAAGTTATACAGAATACAATACAGAGATACAGATCTATATAGACTTTACATGTGACGCATTGAGAGAAGTTACAAACAAGGTGGATCACCCTAAGTATGTCTGAGGATGATGCAAGGGACTATAATTTTTTTTTACTTGGTTCTTTGCTGTCATGTCACACATCTGTTTCCTGGATACTGTTGGCTTCTTTTTCTTCATTACTGTAAACATGATCTTTGGAGTGAATGCATTTTTGAGGTGGGTTGAATAGGGACATACACTGAATATGCAGGGAGGTAACACACAATCAGCAACTATTTGATTTTTCTTTTTTCACAGGAAGTTAAGCCGCTACCCTACACCCACATGCAGAAGTATTTGCAACTAACAGTCCTTAAAGCAGAATAAACAACTACAAGGTTGCACAACGTGATGTCAGATTATAAACTTAACTGCTGACAAACTGCTTGAATGAATAGTTTCTTGACCTACATAATCTTTTTTTCTCACAAATACATAATGAGGGTCACAGTTAAGATCTCTACTGGTGTCCTGTAAATTCTTGAATTCTAACACTTTTTGTCAAGTCACACTTCAAACAAACCCAGAGGTTTCTGAATAATGCAAGATCCCAGATTTGTACATTCACTGCCCTTTCAAGTGAATTAATGCTTGCCTGTAGACCCCACCACCCCAAGATGCACTCTTTATACAGACTGTATTTTGTTATTCACATACATTCTTGAGGCAACAGAAAATGTGTGCTACCACTCAATTTCTTTCCTACATATTAAGTATATTAACTGCCTTCAGTCTGTCTTTATTTTCACTTCTGATACAAACTATATACTATTTTGTTCACTGTTCATCACTTCCCAATTCCCATTCATGAAATTAAGATGATGTTGTAAAAGTGCATATGTTACCTCTACAGGGTGATGGTAGTTGGAACGGTCTCTGCCAGCTGTTTGTATACATGGACAAATAGTTACATTTTCTACTACTAAACCTCATGCCTGTATATCCCATTATTTTACTCGCTTTCTTTGCTGATGTTATGCAGTAATTTCTACCTCAGGTCCATTTTATCTTGCACTGGCCATCACCCACAACTGTGAAATAATTTCTTGAATTTTCTACTTCACAGAAAGCATTATATTGCACTTTCACACAGACTGTAAACAGATACTAACGGGACTGTGTTATCAAAGCAGGACGTAACTACAGTTGCATGGTAAACTAGTTATTATACCATGACCCCCCCAAAATGTGCACGCTGATTGGCCAGCGTGCCCGTTGTAAATCGAGTTATACTAATGGAAAAAGGTCCGGTCGCCCGGACTTTTTTCCATTAGTATAACTCGCTTTTAAACACTGTCTCGCTATGTTAAATGGGTTTAACATAGCGAGACAGTTTAAAATAAGCAACGGAGATCTCCGTTGCTTATTTTAGCTGTCTCGCTATGTTAAACCCATTTAACATAGCGAGACAGTGTTAAAAAGCAACGGAGAAAGCAAGATCTCCGTTGCTTTTTGGTGTCGCTATGTTAAATGAGTTTAACATGGCGAGACAGTTAAAATAAACGGAGATGTCCGTTGCTTATTTTAACTGTCTCGCTATGTTAAACTCGTTTAACATAGCGAGACACTAAAAAAGCAACGGAGATCTTGCTTTTTCCGCTTTTGCACAGCTCTGATGTACTGCGCAGGCGCAGTACATCAGAACTGCCGCGGATGCCAGACATCTGCGGAAGGGCAGTAAACAGGCATTATACTATGCCATTATTTAAGAAAAGTAATAGTTTCTTTTCTTAAATAATGTCATATATATAATAACCACTTCTGGGTGGGTAATGCTAAATTTACCCACAGTTGGCTTTGTTTGGTCCCTCAGGCTTCGCCCTCGGGACCAAACCACGCCAACCGTGGGTAAATTTAGCATTACCCACACCCAGACGTGGGTTATTGCTATATCAGATCACACCTGTAACATGGGTTTATGTAATGACTTCCCTGTACTGGTTTGTATTTTTCCTTGAAAGTATAAGAGTTCTAATTTGAGGTTAAACAGTTTGTGATTTTGAAAGTGCAGTTTACTGTCCTAAGTGGTAATGCTGAAATGTAAGAAGATGTGTGTTTGAGCATGTGTAAATACGTGTGTTTGTGCAACAGGGATTAGGCTTTCGTGTTATTCATACTGTAGTCTATTATTCTGCCTATGAACTCTCCCAACCCCGCTTCATTTGCCCACACATTCCTTTTAATCTACCTAAATGATGCAGCAAATCCCAAATCTGGACTGTCTGATTACTGACAAAACATGGGATTTTTGTAGAATTGGGCACTTTAAGCCAGAACACTCATTAAACGATGTATTTCTTCTCATATGTATTATTATTTTTTAACACTTTCAGATTGCTTTACTGAAGAATCTGTGCCTAAAATCTGTTTTAACTTTGCATATAAACAAATTCTGGACTTCTCATGAAAGCACAATTTTATTTTTTTGAAGCACCGTAAACCAGTATCCCTAATTCTTCAGTATTCCTTGTTCTATATGTATCAATTTGCAACTGCCAGCTGTGTTACTTTTGGTCTTCTGTATTCTTTAAGTTGTGCTTGAAAATAGTCCATTTGGATCAGTATTCTACCCCAGTTAAAAAACTGAAAATAAATATATGGGTATGCATTTATAATTTGCTCCTTCAAGTAATGTCTAGCAGTTTACCATCTGAATAGCTCTGAGGTTCACAGAAAAGCTAGGTATATGTAGAAACATGCAATACTGCATCATGATGCATGTCAGCAACAGTAAATATGTGAAAACTGTTCCATATCATATTGCAAATGTAGCTGTAAAAATCTATGGATTCCAGCTGATTCTTCCACACCACCACTTTACGAATACGTGTATGTGGACTTCAGTCATGACTGTTTATTTATTTATATTTGTTTACTGGGAAATTCTAAATGGACACAGGTCCTTTTTCAGTGGAGGCCCGGCGAGAAAAGCTCCACAGAACAACAAAGGAGCAAAGTACATGAAGAACAACTGAATATACATACAATACCAAATAATATATACTGCAGCAAACATTAGATATACATACAATATGAAACAGTAATGATATACCAATATCTAGCTAGAGGCTTGGAAGAAATTTCGGATGTATATACAGATAGTACTAAGCTAAAACGGATACTGTTCTAAACTCGCATACCTAAATCTTGTATACAAATATTGCACTAAACTCAAACAGATATAAAGCAGATGCTCCACATGAAGGTGGAACAAGCTTGAAGGGCTAATGGGATGGAAGGGGAAGACAGAGGAGTAAGAGAGGAGACTGAGTGAGTAGTATACATGGTAGTGAGAGAAAGCTAGGTGCAACTCAGTTGGATATGTATTTGGAGTCTAGATGAAGTGAGGTGAGGTAGTTAAGCATGTTATTCCTGCTTCTTGAAATGAAGCTTCACTTTGCTATTCTGACACCTATGCAGTTCCTGTGTCAACCTGCACAGTTGACAGACCATTCATTTTTCATACCTCCTTTACTTTCTTTAGGTCAACAACCAACTCCAGTTATTTACAGTGGAAGTCTGCAAACTCCTTTCAGGAGCAATGACTGACAGTTCTTCCAAAACTTCTCTTCTCTTATAGAGAAAGACTCAAGCTCACCGTTATCCATGGGGTTTCACATGTGATGATTTTGGTAGGTATTCAAGTATATGAATACTGTTGTATCTTCATAATTAAAAAGAGTATCCATTCTTTCATTTCAGAGTAACTGATCACACTTCATGTTTGTACTATGTTGATGCCATGAAATACCTTTGTAGACAATGGGCCAAGTTCCATAGGAGTTGCTCTCAGTGCATGTCTGCCCAGATTCCGAAAACCTGCTCTCAGTAAGTGATTTACTGTGCAAGGCCCAACTATAAACAAGCTTATTATGGAGAACATCTGCTCTCAGCCTGTTCTCGGTGTAAGTGGTCACTTACACTGGACAGCAAGTGTTTTGGAATTGGGGCCAAGGTGTCTTGCCTACAAGTTTTTTTCCCTTTGAGGGTTTCCCTGAAAACAAAAAGTCTTGAAAAACTGGCAGTGGTTCAAATGGAGAAAAGAAAAATGTATAATAAAATAAAAAAATAAAAAAAAGCCTGCCAAACAGTGTTTGCATGCAATAGAAAAATTGGCAATACACATTAAAAAATGGCATACACAACAGGTGGGAACAATAGCTTTTTAGCATAATAGGTACACTATTCATACTCTTGGAATGTAAATGGCCTTACAGTTACAGACAGAAAGGAGAGAGTACTGAATTAAATTATGAAATGCAGAGTGCAACTATCAATGCTGCAGGAGATGCACTTGGAAAGAAACAAGCATGTGAATTTGACAAAAAAAGGATTTAAAGATGGAAAGGGAAGCAATAATACTAACTGCCAGATAAGACTCCAACAGTGATATATTAGCGAAAAAAAGACAATAATGGTAGATTTGTGGTAGTAAGGGGCTAATGACAAGGAAAGAGGATTACACTGGCATTTATGTTCCACCAAAAACTGCTATTATGGAGCTTAAGAAAATTTGTGGAGAAATAATTAGCTTTCAGAAAAGAGTACTATTTACAAGTGGGGACTAGAAAGATTTGCAATAGTGAGGCTGTATTGGGGAACAAGAAGGGAAACAAACAAAACAGGGTAGATTTCTTAGAAAATTTATGAAAATATTTGCTATGGAAAATATGAATTCAGAAGAAGAAACAATTTACATATTTTTCCCCAAGGTACAATACGTGGGCTAGACTAGATAGAAATTGTACTTCACAGTTACATGTGCATTTAATTTAAATCTTCGACACAAATTCAATAACTACTTCAGATAATGCATGGATAAAAACCAGGAAAAACATGCAAGGTAATGAAGTAAAAATGAGACACTGGTGCCTTCCCACCTACCTATTATAAAGAGGAATTTAAGGAATGGATAGTGGAGATCAAACAAGCATTATTAGGGAAGATAGAAAAAAGTCTTCAGAAGTTATACCTAATTCAAGGGATAAAATGAAAATGAGTTTAAAAACAGGGTAGAAATAAAAGTTAAAGAGAAATGGTTAAGAAATAAAATACAGTTGTGTAAGTAAATATACCATGACAGTACATGTTTGAATGATCACTGCTGCAGTAACCTTAGCTATACAGGTTATATCCTTCCAAGGATTTAACAGACAGACTGCTTCTAAAGCTTCAGGACACCATCTACATGCCCAAACTGTCAGGCAGCTTAAAATGAGCTGATTAAAAGACAAGTTTGGACACCAAGCACTTCAAAGCTTTTCTGCCAACAAAGAGAGGGAGGCTGAGCCCTGAAAGGCAATGCTAAGAACAAAAAAATAAAATGTCTACACCCTAGAACAAACAACACACCAAAATACAAAGAGGATGGAGGGAGGGAGTGGCTACTCCAGCAATGATCATTTGAACATCAACTTTTATGCCAAGTTTACTTAAACCGTACTCTGCTCATCATACTCATCACGGCAGCAGTAGCCTTAGTTATATGGACAGACTATCCCAGATTACTACATTTGCGAAGTGGAAGGAGAAGAGTCCAGGAGCCCCAGGAAAAGTCGTTGCAAAGCCTGATCTAGACTAAGAGAAGGAATCAAGTTTATAGTGCTTTGTAAAAGTATGTATGAAAGATCAAGTTGCAGCTTCTAGAATATTTTTTATAATCCAACCCTTTCCAAAAAGCCATAGATGAAGCCAAGACCCTGGCAGACTGGGTCTTGACCCTGCCTGAAATTTTTTTTGTTAAACTCACCACAACAAAACTAACCAGCTTAAAAAACAGTTTGGAAATAGATTGTGAATGTTACTTCCTTTTACTTTCACAAGAAATGAACAATTGATCCCAAGATCCAAAAGATAGCACCAGAGTTGTCTGTTGACATCCAAAATATGGAGTATCCTCTCTCCCTCATTTTTGGATTCAGGAAATAAAAAGAGGAGATGAATAGTTTGGCTTAAAGTAAGCTCAGATACCACTTTCGGCATAAAAGGAAGGATTAGTCTCAAAGAAACCATGTCCTTGTGGAAAATGAGATAGGGTTATCTAATAGCGTGCAACTCAGATACCCTTCTGGCAGAGGTTAGATCAATCAGTAAAACTGTTTTCTGTGTTAATAACCTCAAGTCAGCCAGGTTAGCTAGTTCGAATGCAGCAAGTGTAAGATTCTCCAATACAAAATTAAGATCCCAGGAGGGGCCACTGCTTTTCTTGGAGGTCTCTTACGCAAAAATCCATTCAAAAAACATTTCGTTAAGACTGCCTTGGAAGAGGAGGATCGATAGGCAAACATACTGAAATCATGGATAAATCAACCTTGAGGCACCCAGTTTGATAGCAACCTGACTTTTGACCACCATGTTGCTTCTGTCGTACGGAAAGTCTTCTACATGGCCCACCTCCTAAGTAAGGGTATCTCATCCAGGAACAAGGTCATAACATCCCTGTATTCTTCCCTCACAAGGCCCATTATTGAATACAATGCACCTTTCGGCATGTACTGACCAAAGCACATGCAGCAGCTAAAAAGAGACCACAGAGGTTCGTCGCCAGGGGAATCCAGGGCCTCAAACATCTACCATACACAGATAGGCTAAAAGCCCTATTCCTCTACTCAAGTTTCATACAGACTCCTCAAAGGTGACCTCTGTCTGGCATACAAGGCAATCATGGACCCCACGTTGATGGGACTGCTGCATATCCCACAAGTCAAGCTCCACACGCGTGGCCTCAACCTGGTCTGTGACATCAACAGGACTTGTTGGCAGGACAGATTTGTCTCCCAGAGACTCCATCATCTATGGAATTGACTCCCTCACCACACCAAGCAGAGTACCTCTTTACCCCTTTTTAAGCACAACCTGGATAACTGGATGGGAAACCGAAAATATACCCCTGGGATTCCACCCATGTCCCTGCTGGACAGGGGCATTGGGTGTTGATTTGTCTAAACATGGGCTAAACTTTTGGCTAGGCTTATAAGGGCCTCAGGGCTAATAGACTAGTAAGCACCTATGATCTTATGATGAGGGAGGAGTAAGAAAGGCCACAAGATAATAATTCACAAAAATATTGTAAAACCCAAGAACAATTAGCCATGAATGGATGATGGTTATGTTGTTGGCTCCAACTACAAATATCTTCTCCATTTGGTAACACACATTTTTTTAGTAGCAAGCCTTCTTGTCTCCATTAGTAACTGCTGCACATCCTCAGTAAACAGACGCATTAAGGGAATTAAGAACCTATCATCCAGGCAGTCAGCTGAAGATGAACAGGGTTGGGGTGTAACAAATACCATTACACTTGTGTGAGATCATCCAGTCTGAAGAAGCTTGTGGTAATTGCCACTGGCCATTTCCAAAATAAGGGAGAACTGTGACTCCCTGGACAACAAGCGCTTCAGCACAATGATTTTGGGGGATTCCTTCTGAATCTTCAGAAGTACATGGGATATTAGTGGAAAGGGTGGAGAAGCATAGAGGAGCATTCCTGTCCAAGGAAAATAAAAGGCATCTGTCTTCCAGGCCTTCTTGTATGGGGTCCTAGAGCAGAAACTTGCCAGCTGATTCAGGAACTCCCTACAGATGGATCAAATCTTGATCCTGATCTAGATTTCACTTGTGAGGGTCTGCCCTTGTCCTGCTCAACCCATCTGCCACACAATTTTAATCTGCTGGAATGTAGGATGCCTGTAGAGTGATATTGTGCTTTGAAACTATATCCCAAGTTAACATGGCTAGTCTGTAGAGGAGATATAATCTGCTCCCCTTGCTTATTGCTGTACCACACGACTGTGGTATTGTCTGTAACAACTTGTAAAGGTCCTGGGCACCACAGATAATTCAGAGAGTTGAGGGTTTTGATCAGGGCAAGTATTTATTTTATATTTAGGTGCTTGCATCTGTTCTTGGTGTCCCATACACCTTGCACTTTTATCCCTCCTGAAACTGCTCTCCAAGCAAAGTCCAAGGAGTCTGTGGTGACTGGCTGCTTTGGAATGGGGAAGACAGAAGGGGAGACCTAGATTTAGGAATATCTGTAGTCTCCACAAAGTGATTTCCCTTCCAACAAACCCCAGCACTAGGATCTGAAAAGACAATGAGTGTTGGTGCTTGGACCAAAGAGACCAGATACCACTCCTGTGAGAAAGAGTTAAGACTTCTGAATATTCTCTTGGAATCACAGAGGGTACAAGATCTCTCATCCAAAAGACAGAGATTCCTGACACTTTGAAAAAGGCTTTGCAAAGATAGGCAAGTCATTTAAATATAGGAAAAGGTGGATTCCTTGTAGTCTGTAATGAGCAGCTTGTGAAAACTCTTGGTGAAGTAGACAGTCCAAAGGTTAAGGCAGAGAACTGATAACGTGATCCATACACACAAAACCTTAAACACCTGAAGTCTTATTTTTCTTTTGGCTGCTCCCATTAGGGGTCACCACAGCAGACCATCTGTTTTCATTTCTTCCGGTCCTCTGCTTCTTGCTCTGTCACTTAACTGTCTGCATTGTCCTCTTTCACTATGTCCATAAAACTCATCTTAGGCCTTCCTCTTACCTGCCAGCTCCAGCATTAACATCCTTCTCCCAAAATACCCAGCATCCCTCCTCAGCATGTCCAAACCAACACAATCTCACCTCTGTGGCTTTGTCTCAAAACTGTCCAAACTGAGCTGACCTTCTAATATATTAATTTCCAATCCTGTCCACCCTCGTCACACCCAATGCAAATCTTAACATCTTTAACTCTGCCACCCAGTTCTGCCTCCTGTCTTTTCATCAGTGCCATCATCTCCAACTCATAACATAGCTGGTCTCACAACCATCTTGCAGACCTTCCCTTTCACTCTTACGGATACCCATCTGTCACAAATCACTGCTGACACTTCTCCACCCAATCCACCCTGGCTGCACTCTTCTTCACCTCTCTCCCACACTCACCATTACTCTGGACTGTTGATTCCAAGTATTTAAACTCCTCCACCAACTCTACTCCCTGCATCCTCACCATTCCTCTGTTCTCCCTCTCATTCACATACATATATTCTATCTTAGTCCTGCTAACCTAAACTCCTCTCCCTCTTTAGAGCATATCTCCACTTCTCCAGGGTCTCTTCGCCCGGTTACCTACTCTCACTACAAATCACAAGGTCATCCTCAAACATCATAGCCCATGGGAACACCTGTCTGATCTCATTTGTCAACCTGTCCATCACCACTGCAAATAAGAAAGGGCTCAGAGCTGATCCTTGATGTAATCCCACCTCCACCTTGAACACTGATCCTTGATGTAATCCCACCTCCACCTTGAACACTGATCCTTGATGTAATCCCACCTCCACCTTGAACACATCTGTCATGCCTACTGCGGACCTCATCACTGTCACACTGCCCTCGTACATATCCTGCACCACTCTTACACACTTCTCTGCCTCTCCCAACTTCCTCATACAATAGGACAACTCCTCTAGAGGCACCATGCCATAGGATTTCTCCAAGTCCACAAAAACACAATGCAACTCCATCTGACCTTCTCTATACTTCTCAATCAATGCCCTCAGAGCAAACATCACACCTGTAGTGCTCTTTCCTGGCATGAAACCGCACTGTTGCTCACTAATCATCACTTCCTTTCTTAACTTAGCTTTCACTACTCTTTCCCATAACTTCATGCTGTGGCTGATCAATTTTATCCCTCTGTAATTACTACAGCTCTGCACATCACCCTTATTCTTAAAAATCTGTACCAATACACTTCTCTGCCCCTCAGGCATCCTCTCACTTTCCAAGATTCTTTTAAACAATCTGGTTAAAAACCCCATTGCCATCTCTCCTAAATACCTCCATGCTTCCACAGGTATGTCATATGGACCAACAGCCTTTCCATTCTTCATCCTCTTCAAATGCCTGAAGTATGGATGAGAAAGAAAGTGATGAGCATCTTTTAAATCTAATACTACAAAGAAAGACATCACTTTGAATTTGGGCACCTTCACAAACAGTTTTAAGAAACAAAGATCCAGAACTGATATACAAGCATTTTCTTTCTTTAGCACTAAAAGCAAACTTGAATAAAACCGCTTTCCCACCTGTAAAAGCGGAACTGATTCTATTTCTCCCTGGGACAGCATATGATGAAAGACAGGTGGAAACAAGAGAGTCTGGTCTGGAGGATAAGGAATTACCCCCTTGGAAATTATGAATTTCCTCTCACTGCCATCTGTAACCTTGATGAATGATCTTCAGAACTCATTTCTCTGAAACTATATGTTGCCAAAGAGGAAACTGGAGATTTAGATATTCTACAAGAAATAAGAGGGATCTGCCAGGTTGCGAAGGGGAACAAAGTCTCATACGGCCATTCTGACTTATTAGACTGTCCTTGGTTTTATGAACTTACAGAATTCTTCTTTGAACCCATTGCCATTTCTTCTTAAACATCTGTTTACCTGTATTTTATTGAAACTGTTTATTTTGCTTCTTACCAAAATTTGATAAGGAATTAGAGGATCCCATGGGAAACTTGGAAAAGGAGGACTGAAATATCAGACATTCCCTGCATTTTGATCACTTCTGCAGCAGACGGGCCAAAAACTAAATAATCCAAAGGAGAATTTAAAATTTCATGTTATCATCTGGGAGATTCTGAAAATGCAACCATACAAACTTCCTCAAAACAGTACCAATGGCCATAGCCCTTGAAGAGGTGTCAGAGTCATACACATACTGTATACAATGAGTTGTGACTCGCACAACAGAATTAAATTATTGAAAGCAAATTTTGCCTAACCAGAATAAACTGCAGATAAAACACTTCATACTTTCACAATTAATTAGTCAAAACACAATTTTTATATAGGAGCCTGACAATTCAAACTTCTGAAAATCAAAGTTGAAGAAGCATACACTTTTCCCCATACTTATTAAAAATCTTTCCTTCCTTATCAGAGAGTACGAGTGTAATTACCGAAGTGTTTAGCAGCAGAACTATTAACTACAGCTATAGTTGCTGGATCAGGTTTGGGAAGAGTATATAAAAACATAAGACTGAGAAACTTTACATATTCCATTTGCCTTTTCAGGTGTAACCAGCTGACTAAGGAAAATTGCAGGTAGTAACACATCCTACAAAGCTGATAGAACTGATGGAATAGGTGCAGGTTCTGAAAATTCATTCTTTAACAAGTCATAGTACTTTCTGAAGGACTGATAAACTAGTGTTCTCCCAATGAAAACACTGACACATTCTAGAAATACTACCTGAGAAAGAGAACCCCACTGAGAGAGTCAGAAACTGACCTCAAGTTTGAATCAGAAACCTGAGGAAAAAGCCCTGTATCTGTCCCAACATTCTCCTACCCAGATTAAAAATTTTTAATCTCTTCATGAAAGGGGGTATCCCTCTTTCTTTTATCAGAAACTACTTTACAAGAAGGATCAATAGCCTTAATTAAACTCTGAGACAGACCCAGTAAACTACTCATGTCTAATGAAATTTAGGAGTAGATACATGCTTAGTTTTCCGTTTCTTTTTGACAGGGCCTAGGAAACTGGGATCAACAGTGTTGGTAGCAGCAGTTTCCCCAAGAATGGGCAGAATATTCTGACAAAACAGGGAAGTCTCCCAGGACCAATAAGAGTGGCTCTCCCTTGCCACTGAGGGGAACTCCAAACAGCTGCAAAGGACATGGTTAACCCCCAGTCCATAGTAGCTGTAGGTGCTACACCAGAGGGAGCTGGGGTAAAAGATGAGGGTCTGAGGTACAACTAATGGCCACAGCAAATTCATTCTCCTGTGGCTGGAGCAAATTTCTAGCCTGCAGTGATGACAAAGGCCGGCTGCTTAACTTTTTCTTTTTGTGGCTGTAAGAAGGACCGACCATGGAACAGACAGACTGTTCCATGATAAAGGTGAAAATGGTGCCTCCTTCCTGGTGATAACCAGCAACAAATGCTGGTGGAAAAAAGTCTTTAAAAACGAGCCACACAGAGCAACAAACATAACTTCTCCACAGAAAAATGGTTTTCAGATACTTTAAACATTTGCACCGACAAGAAAAAAAAAAAAGGGAGCACTCCCAGAACAGTCTTGTTGTGACAGTCTATTAAAAAACACAAACTCTTAGCTTTAAAATTATTTTCCAAAAGAGGAAAGTATTAATATAATAACTGGAAGTTTTCCCCCAAAGGGAACTTATCTGCCCACCAAACGAAGAGCACTAGCTTGAAAGCCTCAAAGGAGCATACTCTTCAGTGGCATTAAAGCTCTGAAGGCCCTGGTGCCCAAACTTGTCTTTTAGTCAGTTCAGCTCAAGCTGTCAGACAGTCTGGATGGGTGCAAGGTGCACTGAAGCTCTGAAAGCTGGCCGGCTAAGTCTTCTGCACCAGTCAACAATATGATGAACATTCAGAATTACTTACAGGGGCTGACAAAAGTTAAAGTATTGCAGAATAAAGGAAACTTCACAGAACAAGAAGAGGCACAAATGCAGAGTGCAAAACAGAAGATAAAGGAGTATCTGGATAATGTGGATAAGTTTAGAAACATTGCTGTTAAGCAGATAATTCCAAAGCAGAAGAAAGTGACCAGAGAGAGACAGAGAGAGCGAGAGAGAGCGAGAGAGAGCGAGAGAGAGCGAGAGAGCGAGAGAGAGCGAGAGAGAGAGAGAGAGCGAGAGAGAGCGAGAGAGAGAGAGAGAGCGAGAGCGAGAGCGAGAAACCAGGACTGCAACAGTGAATACACTTGGACATCTACATTTATGGTAAGTGTACACAACTGTACTATGTCCTTCATGTTTCACTGTTGTAGTCATCACACTTGGGTCGATTCCCAAAGCTGAAGAAAGGGTGGAGGCAGTCAAGAAGAGTTTGGGCTGGCTAGTATGCCCTGCAGGACTGCAGTTGCAAAACCCACCCTGGATTTGGAAAATATAGGCAGATGGTAATGCTTGGTGAATGTGTGCACAGAACTGCAGGTAGCAGCCTCCAGAATGTCCCTGGTAGGGATTCCCCTGAGGAATGCTGTAGGAGGTAGAAGTTGCCCTAGTAGAATGTTTTCTGAAATCCTGAGGGGTTGGTTTCTCATGGTGTTTGTAGCAGAAAAGGATACAGTGTGCTATCCATTTCTGTTTTGAAATGGCGTTGCCCTCTGCTCCTGGTGCAAAACTGAGTAGTAACTAGTCAGATTTCCTGAAGGGCTTAGTCCTATCCAGGTAGAATCTGAGCTGGTTTGTGCACATCCAAGAAGTACAGGATCCTTTCCCCTTTATTTTGAGGATTAGGGAAGAAGGTTGGCAAATGGACAGATTGGTTGAGATCCACAGTGGACACCACTTTAGGTATAAAGGAAGTATTAGTCCAGAGGGAGACTGTCAGCATGAAAAATAATGAAGGGTTCCATAGCCATAAGTGCTTGTAGCTCGGACACTCCTCTAGCTGAAGTGATGGCCAGACGCAATGCTGTTTTCCAAGAGAGGAATTTTAACTCTGCTGATGCTGCAGGCTCAAAAAGGGGGTAGCGTAGCTTTTCCAGTACAAAGTTAAGGTCCCTAGCAGTCTGCCCCTCTCAGGAACTGTTTGATGAGAAGGTGAGAGAAAAGGGGTGGCTCAGTGTTGTAATGAGCCGAGATGGCAGAGGCATAGGTTCATAGATAAGGTACTAGGCTATTGGCCCTAGGACCTATACAAGCCTAGCCAAAAAGATACCCTGGCTTTCGCCATCCAAGAACATTATTTTCCTGTACCACTGTCTAGCAGAGCCACAGAAGTGATCCCGGGGGTGAATTTCCTGTTTCCCATCCAATTATCAAGATTTTTCTTGAAGAGTGCTAATGAGGAGCTTTGTTCGATATAGATAGGGAGTCTGTTCCAGAGTATGGGGAGTCTCTGGGACAGGAATCTATCCCTCCAGCATGTTCCGTTTATTGTGCTGACCAGGTTTAGGTCCCTAGAGCATGGGACTGGGATTTCTTTAAGTGGAGCATGTCCAAATAGCTCTGGCTTTGACATAGATTTGTATGTTAGGCAGAGATCGCCTCTGAGTAGGTGATACGCGATGGAGTAAAGCTGGAGTTTTTGGAGATGGTCTGCATAAGCCATCGGTTTGAGGCCGCCTCTGAGTAGGTGATATGCAATGGAGTAAAGCTGGAGTTTTTGGAGATGGTAAAGCTGGAGTTTTTGGAGATGGTCTGTGTAAGGCATCTGTTTGAGGCCGGTAATCATCTTTGTGAGGTATTTCTGCGGCCTTTCCAGTTGTTGTAGATGTCTTGCGAGGTGCATGGATCTTAATGTTGGATAAAGATAGGCCTCTGTGGAGTAGATCTGCTAAGTAGTCCAGGATCAGAGGTAGGGAGGGCAGAGTTGTGTCCTCTCCTTTATATGGAATCCAGGAGCAATACCTTTTCCACTTATCAGCATAGGATTTCCTTGTACTGGGTCTTCTAGCTTCAAGAATGAAGTCCAGCACCAGCTTGCTTAGGCTGGTCACTGGGGGAGAATTCAAGGAATAAGCCAGGCTGCAAGATTCAGGGAGTGAGGAGAGTCGGGCTCTGGGGTAGGTACCAGGGTGGCACCGGTGACGGGCTGCACAGTAATGGGTACCAGTGCTGGCGTGGCTAGTTCGGGGCAATCAGGATTGCCCTTGGTTTGCCCAGTCTTATCCTAAGCAATATTCTTTAGAGGAGGGGCAGAGGGGGAAATGCATAGATTGAGAGGTTTACCCACTGGAAGGATAGGGCATCCAGTTTCCAGGCCCTGCTGTGAGGTGTCCTGGTGCAGACTTTTGCTGAGCTGGTGATTACAGGGGGAGGCAAAGAGATTCACCTCTGGGGTTCCCCATTTCTGAATCAGAAGGCTGAAGGTGCTGGGCTCTAACTGCCACTCGTGTGGGTCTAGGAGATTTCTGCTCAAGTCATCTGTCAGTGAGTTTTGTTAGCCTGGCAAGAATTGAGCTTGCAGATGGACCTGCATGTCCAAGGCAGTGTTCCACAGGGCCATGGCTAGCCTGCAGAGTGGGTAAGAGTGGGTTCCCCCCTGCTTGTTGATGTACCACAAAACTGTGGTGTTTTCAGTTTTTATTAGCAGGGGTCCTGGTGAGAGTAGGGATCTGAAGCTGTTAGAGCATGCTGAACAGCCAGCATCTCTTTTTTGATTGATGTGCAGATGAATTTGACTTGGGCTCCAGTGGCCCTGAATGCACTTGTCGTCCAGGTGTGCCCCCTAGGCATAGTCTGATGAGTCTGTGGTTAGGGTCTGGGTGGCGTGGGGTTGAGTAAAGGGAAGTCCCTTGTTGTGGTTGCATGCTGCTTCCCACCAAAGAAACTCTGTCCTTAGACAAGGTATGATGGGAAGGAATGCTTCCAGGTCCTGAGAATGTTGGCACCAAAGACTATTTAAAGTACCACTGAAGTTTCCTCATATGCAGTCTGGCATATGGAATTAGTAGGAGGCAAGAGGCCATGAACCCTAGGGCCTGCAGGATTTTCCTTGTGGACAGCTGGGTTCTGGTGGCCATTTGAGTGAAGTAGCCTGCTGTGCTGTGTCCAAGCTTGCTTCCAGGAATACAATATTTTGACTGGGGACTAGTTTTGATTTCTTTTCATTGATAGTGTACCCCAGGGAGATTAGAAGGCTTTATTTTTTTATTTTATTTTTTTAAATGTCAGGTGCTGCAACAGCATTTCCTGACTGTCTGCCTGAATCAGGCAGTCATCCCAGTATGGGTAAATATGAATTTTTCTTGGTCTGCAGTAGGCAATGGCTGGAGCCAGGCATTTTGTGAATACTCTGGGAGCAGTGGATAAGCCAAAGGGAAGAGCAGAGAACTGATAATGAATAGATCCTGCCCTAAAGTGTAGGTATTTACTGCACAAGTCCCTGATAGGGATGTGCAGATAGGCTTCTTTTAGGTCTAGGGTGGCTAACCAGGCATCTTTGGCCAGCAGAGGAAGAAGCTGCTGAAGGGTGAGCATTTTGAATTTTGGTACCATCAGGAAGGCGTTTAGAATGGAAAGATCTAGGATTGGACATAAAGTGCTCTCTTTTCTGGGTACCAGGAAAAGTCAGGAATAGAACCCTTGACCTATCTGTTCCGCAGGAACAGGCTGAATTGCCCTTATGGAGAGCAGCGATTAAACTTGGTTTTGTGCCTCTGCAAACTGGTTTGGAGGAAAGTCTAGGAACCCTTTTGGGGTTGGCAGTGAGTGCAAGTAAAATTTGTACCCCCGGGATACAATGTTGAGGACCCACTGGTCTTTGGTGATGGAAGTCTATCTTTTTGCATGATGGGCAAGTTTTCCTCCTGGGGCACAAGCAGTTGGGCAAAGGTGTGGAGTGGAGTTGAAAAGTCATTGTGAATTCTTTCCGTAAGGGGGTGGCATAGCAATCTCTGTTTTTGAAGTGGAGGAACTCCATTGCTTAGCTCTCTGCATACCCGGAGACTGTAGTCTGGGGGTCCGTTTCCCCTGGGTCTAGTTTGAGATGGCCTTGAAGGGGCAATGCCTACTGAATATAGGAGGCTGTACTTGCAAGAAATCTTTGACTGTCTGCATAGATTTTAACTTTTTCTTTCATCTTTTTAAGAACCTCTTCTGCTTTGGTGCCAAACAGATGGTCCTTATTCAAAGGAGTTTCTAGTAATTTTGATTCGACATGGCTTAAGGAGCAGATCTTACCAGACCAAGCATGCCTTCTCAGTACAGAACCAGTGACGGTTGGCCTGCAAGATGCTTCCAGGGTGTCAAAGCCACATTGCAAAGTATGCTTGCTGACTTGGCTTGCAGAATGCATAAGCTCTTGTAATTCTTTATTTTCTGCACAGTCTGTAAAGGTAGCTAATCTTTGCTTAATAAGTTCCATATGTTGTTGGTAATTCAGCATGCGAAACTGGCAATTCAAAGCCCTAATGGTGAGAGATGTATACTTTCTTACCCCCATCTCTCTAAAGCTCTTGACTCCCTGTCCGAAGGGGTGGGATTCTTAGCTGTAGTTGCTCTGATACCTTCAGGCCCCTGTGAGATGACCTCTGGGTCAGCAGTAGGATTTTTGAAAAGGAATTTGAGAGAGTCAGGAACTCTGTAGTACCCGTCTGGTTTCCAAGGAGCAGGGGGTAAAGTATCAGGAGGTAGACTGCATTCCATAAAGACATCATCCACAAAATCCAGGACTGGTGGTATTGCTAAAGGGCTATGTTGGGGCAAATCTAGAAATTCTCAGTCTCTTTTTGGACTGAGGACAGTCTTGGTATTCCCAGTGGAAAAGCTCTAGTAAAGTATGTAAGGTTTTACCAAAAGAAAATCCTCTGGAGGAGAAGCAGAGGGAATGGATTCTTCTGCATCTGAATCCTCATAAGCAGATAAAGGCATGTCTTCATAATCAGATACCTCCGAGTCATCGGACTCTTGGTCTGTTAAAGCTGCTGGGGACAGGTCTTTTTCTCTTAGGAGGGGAAGGCTGGCTTCCCCTAATCAGCATAAGGTCTTCTGCCATTTTAAGTATTTGATGTTGTGGCAAGGAAGCAGGTGCTTGAGTTTGGGTTGTCTGTTTTTAGGAGTAGCTCGTACTCTTGGCCTTAGAAACTCGGTAGTTTTAGACAGAACTGAAGACGTGAAAGAAGTTAGTTTGCGTCGAATATCGGTAGAGCGAAGAACTTCCTCAGAAAGCAGTGCCTGTTCAGCGGCTCCGCACCCATCCAAGGTAGAGACATCCACAGGTTCCGTAGTTAAAGAAGAGTCCTGCGGCATACCGGACTTCAAACGGGTCTCGGTAAAGGCCTGCAAATCCATTGAAGCGGGCATCAGGGGCTGCAAAAGCACCTCACTGAGTATTGGTGAACTGTCGACTAGTTTAACAGAAGAGTAGTCGGCAGTTTTGGACCTTTGCGGTTTGTCTTTATCCTTACGTTTTTTCAGAAGATCAGTAGTCGGATGGCTTACCGAAGCCATTTCGGAATACGGAGATAGAGAACGAAAGCATTTAGCGACAATAAGGACCCGATGACAAATAGTTTGGACGTTGAACAAGGCACAAAACCGACAGCAAGGTACGTCATGGTCTGGGCCTAAAGAGGTGATGCAGTAAGTATGGAAATCTTGGTGTGGTATTTGCTTTCCACAGGTGAGACAATTGTTAACTTTTTCTGACATCTGTTACAGCAAGAAAAAAGGATCCTCAATGGGGAACTTAGCTTTAGAAGACTTCAGGATGATTCAATTCAGACACGACAACTCAGGTAGCAGCCGACCAGCACTCGTGCGAACTGCTTCGGGCTCCTCAACAAGAAAGACTGATGTAATGGCGTCAGCTGTCTGTTTTTATACTCCCGACAACCTGACGTCAGTCCTGGAGTGACAGCAACCAACGCAGAAATACCAAGTCTCCGGTATTCGGGCCAACTGAGGGCTACCTGCAGGCAGATAACCCAAGTGTGATGACTGCAACAGTGAAATATGAAGCAAGTACAGTTGTGTACACTTACCATAAATGTAGATGTTAGAGTGTCTTCACTGTTGCAGTCATGACTGTAGGGTTCTCCCCTGCCGGCAGGCAGTCCTCGGTCGGCCAGAACCCAAAGTCTGGGTCCGGCGTCGGCTGTTCAGCCATGCTCCCTGACGTCAGAGCGCCAGGAGTACAAAGCTGACAGCCGACGCCATGTTCTCCAGTTTTTCTTGCCCCAGATGTCAGAAGTTCCAAAATGAATAAGGTCCCATACACCCTTTGCAAATACACCTCAGAAGAAGGGTGGAAAAAGGAACCACACAAAAGAAAAAATAAGAGGGGACAGGAGGGAGGGAAACCCATACTGCAACAGTGAAGACACTCGAACATCTACATTTATGGCAAGTGTACACAACTGTACTATGTTCATTGTGTTTCACTGTTGCAGTCATGACTGTAGGGTAGAATCCCAAAGCAGAAAGAAAGGGAGGTGGTCATAAAGTAGAGGGGGCGGCTATAAGGCCCTGCAAGACTGCAGAAGGAAAGCCTGCCCTAGACTTAGAGTAGAGAGGTAGATTGTAGTGCTTGGAAAAAGTATGCACTGAACTCCAAGTTGCAGCTTCCAAAATGTCTTTGGTAGGAACTCCCCTGAGGAAGGCAGCTGAAGTGGCAGCAGCTCTGGTAGAGTGAGTCCTTATACTCCCTGGGATTTGCTTTCCATGGTGTGAATAGCAAAATCTGATTCCATGAGCAATCCATTTAGAAATGGTCTGTTTTGAAATAGCTTTACCTTGGGAACTTGAAGCATAAGAAACAAACAATTGCTCGGATTTCCTGATGTCCTTGGTTTTGTCCAGGTAAAAACGTAGTTGTCTGTGTACATCCAAGGAATGTACGATCCTTTCCCCTTTATTTTGAGGGGTGGGGAAAAAAGTTGGCAAGTGAATAGTTTGATTTAAAGCCACTTTGGTAACCACCTTAGGGATGAAAGTAGGATTAGTCCTTAAAGACACCCTGTCTTGATGAAAAATAATATAAGGTTCCACAGCCATAAGAGCTTGCAACTCTGAAAGTCTCCTGGCAGAGGTCAGAGCTAAAAGGATGGCTGTCTTCCAAGATAAAAACTTGATGTCAGATGAGGCAGCAGGCTCAAAAGGAGGTAAGGTGAGCTTTTCCAAAACATAGTTGAGATCCCAAGCAGGAATGGGAGGAGATCTAGGGGGCCTTAAGTTCTTAGCTCCTCTGAGAAATTGTCTCATGAGCTGGTGGGAAAAGATAGGAGGGTCTGTATTATAATGAGCAGAAATAGCAGAGGCATGTATCTTTATGGAAGAGAAAGAGAGACCCTTATGTAAGAGGTCTGACAGGTAAAGTAAAATCTGAGGAATGTTAGGAATAAGAGGATCAGAATCCTGAGCCTGCATCCAGGAACAAAATCTTTTCCATTTTCCTGCATAAGATTTTCTAGTGCTAGGACGTCTGGCTTCTAAAATGACATCCATAACCTGCTTGGGTAGGAGAGAATGAATCAAAGATCCTGGATTAACCAGGCCGCCAGGCTGAGAGTTTTGACATGGGAGTGTAGAATCTGACCCTGGTGTTGGGACAGAAGGTTCGGAATCTGTGGTAAAACCCATGGTGGCTCTAGACAAAGGTTTCTCAGTGTTGGGTAACAAAACTGTCGAGGCCAATTTGGGGCCAGCAAGATTATCATCTTGGGCTTGTCCTGCTTGATCTTTAGTAATACCCGTGGAAGAAGAGGAAGAGGCGGAAAGGCATATCCCGAGAGGTTTCTCCAACTGAATGATAGAGCATCCACTTTCCAAGCTTGATCGTGGAAAGTCCTGGTGCAAAAAATTTGTAGTTGATGATTGAGGTGGGATGCAAAGAGGTCTATGTGAGCAAGAAAAAAGTTTCCCCAATGGGGTACTTAGCTTTGTAGTAGGAGAAGAAAGTCTTCGGACTTGAAGTTTGATTAGAAAAAATTGTCAGGAGTCAGCCGACTGGCACTTGCGAACTGCTATCACCGCACGGCAAGAAAGACCGAAGAACATGGCGTCGGCTGTCAGCTTTGTACTCCTGGCGCTCTGACGTCAGGGAGCATGGCTGAACAGCCGACGCCGGACCCAAACTTTGGGATTCTGGCCGACCGAGGACTGCCTGCCGGCAGGGGAGAACCCTACAGTCATGACTGCAACAGTGAAACACTATGAACATCATAAAGTAAACTCCAAATACTTATGGAAGACTTGATTATAGCAAGGTTAGAGGTAGATGAGGTTTAACAACCAGTTAGGGAGGAAGGAGCCGAGATAAAAATGGTGATGTATCATCAATCTTCAGGAAGGCATCCAGGAACAAACAGTATTCCAGTACAAGTGTGGAAGTTAGAAGGGAAGAAAGTTTTAAACTTCTGGAAGATTTTTAACAGTATTTTAAAAAGGAGGGGAAGCACTAATATCTTGGAAGAAAGCTTTGGTGGCTGTATTACCTATAAGATTGTAAAGATCGATCAGCTTTCCAGCTTCACCCATTTCAATTTTAAACCATGATTATGAAGTGTTATGTCTGCACTAGCTAAAAGAATGGCAAACATGTAGCCAAAACTGATAGATATGGATCAATGTGTTTTTTTTTTTTTTGGGGGGGGGGGGGGGCATTTGACATTATTGAACAATGATGATCCAGAGAGAAGCAGAATGTAAGAAAATATCACTGTTAGTGGGTCTTGATGCAGACAAAGCATTCAGAGTAAGCTGGGATTTGTGAGTAGTGCAATGAAAGCATTTGCATTCCCTGACACAATAATAATGTCAATTAGGAGGATATATGAAAGATCAGAGGCAAGAATTAAAGTGGGAGTGTTCCTCCCTCATAATTTGTGTTTGAGGAGAGAAACTAAGCAGAGGTGTTCTATTTCCCTGTTATTTGCTTTATATTTACAGCAATTTGCAAAGAAAACTCAGAAATGCAAGGATATAATTGGTATGGTAACTCAAGAAAAGTTGGCTTTATTTGCAGAGGATATTATTTTGTACCCAATAAATCCAGATATGGACACTGGAGTGTTGTGGAACATTTTGATACAGCTTCAAGTCTTCTCTTCATTATTTTATATTTATTTTTAATTTCTAATATAATAATATTATTTTATATCCTGAAAAAACAAACAGTTTAGCCATAAATGATGTACCCACAATATATATGGAGACACAGTAAGATGACGTATTTAGTAGTATGGATTAAAAAGAATTCTGTTATGATAGCTGAGGATTGTGGAAAGTGACTAAACAAAGATAATACAAAAACTGGAGATACTGAAAGCTTTTGGTTTATGGATATGGCTAGCAAGCTACAAGCAGTGAAAATGTTTTTAGTTCCTTTAGTTTTATATATTGGTCAGCCATGTTTTTATCAACCACAGGAGAAGTTGTAGACAATAATTTAAAAGGAGTTGAAGAAATTTATCTGGAAAGGGAAGAGGGCAAGAGGTTATAAATGCAGAATGGAAGAGAATAATTATGAAGCAACTAGGAGCTCAAGAAATAGAGAGAGTGGGATTTTGGATGCAGATCCTTAAAGAGAACAGCAGCAAACATACAGAATAGTATATTCATAAAGTATTAGAAAGTATTCTAACAACTAAGCCAGCACAACAATGGAGAAAAGAGATTTTGCCAATAGGGATAACTAGAAGAAGGGGTACACAAAATAGGCAAGAGGGGGTTGGAATTTACTGGAGCAAACTGGCAAAGGAACCAAGTAACTACACATGGAAAGGTAACAGAGTGGGATGAAACTAAGAAGATGTTTGGACTGCAGGCTAGAGACTTGCCTTCCCTAACAGGGATCAATATCAGAGTATAGTCAAACAGAAAGGTATAGGGAAATATTAAGTGAAAAACCTGCTCTGGTTGAGTTTTTAGTTGAATCTCTGCTGCTAAAAAAGGAATCAAAGAAGGTTAAAAAGCACTGGGAAGTCAGACTGGAAAAGCAATTTACATGGGAACAATGACAGGATGTATGTACGGCTTTCAAGTACATAATAGAGTCCAGAAGGTTTAGGAACTAATTTTTAGAAGTGTTTGTATAAGTATGTTTATACCCCAAGGAAACGGCCAAACAGAAACGGTCCCAGCATTGAGTCCTGAGATATTCCACTGGTGACCAGTCTCACCAAGCCAGGACTTCCTGGGTCCCTAGCAAGCCAGCAAGTTCTGCAGGTGTTTATGCCTAGTTCAGTGAGTTTGTTAACTTTGTAGTTGTAGACGTGGTCAAAACATACAGAAGGAAGAAGGCAGACAAATGTTCCTCAAAAGAATATCACTTGTAGATGAAGGCAGGAAAACATAACAGATCAGATATGCCTCACCATCTTTTCTTATGAACTCATCTGCACGTTAGCCATACAATATACAGATTTAACATTTTATCATAACTCAATTTATAATAATTACATTCATCAGTCTGCTCAGATGGTTTCATCAGCCTTGTACAAAAGTATCAGTTATAAAACTCATTTCTATAACGTGCAACATATACATCAGATACACCCATAAAATGCACTGCATTTCACAAGGATGTATTATAAAGGACAACTGTCACCCAAAAGACAGAAAAAGGCTCTGCAAAGAAAAGCAAGTCGTCTAAATACTGGAAAATGTAGGAAAAACTGTCTTGTATAGAATTTCAAATGTGCATTCACAAACTTTGTCAAGTACTCAAGATTTTCAGTCAAAACAATTATGTACACAGTGTTCTTTTGAAAACAGGATAGCACTCACCTGGATTAGAGCTCTTTCTGTAAGCATATATCAAAGTCATCAAGGAACACAGTGAAAAATCTGACCGGTCTTTAATAACATCAATTTCTTGAATTGCCTCTTGAATTCGACCTAATGGACATATAAAAAAGTCAAATAACAACAAATATTTCCATTTATTGTTCAGATTCAAATATGTAGATTTCTTACCAGAAAGCAATGTTACCTTCCATTAGGGTTCCATAAGCACGAAAGAAAATATAGACAGGATCATTTCCATACTTTTTAAGGCCTTCATTAGCAGTAATTTGGACATGGTTGAAGTATCTTTCCTGACAGAAGTAATTAATCAAAGCCTAAAAGGACAAAAATATTTAGTTAAAGTTCCCTAATTTGACTACACATCTTCAATGTAGCTCAAGTCAAAACTGGGATACCTGAAACTGGTACACTTGCAAGCCTAGGTACATGCCATGTAAGTTTGGTTTACACTGCTTGAGTGCTAAACTGGAATAGTGCTGACACAAAATGGGATTCAGAGACAGGGTATCCGAATTAAGTGTTCTCTACAAGCACTTAAGTGTGCTATGTAGAGAAGTATGAGCAATATGCCACAGGGGCTTTA
Source organism: Protopterus annectens (assembly GCF_019279795.1). NCBI lineage: Eukaryota > Metazoa > Chordata > Ceratodontiformes > Protopteridae > Protopterus > Protopterus annectens. The sequence continues at coordinate 174,083,758 of NC_056738.1, forward strand.
AACAGCAGTGCAGCATTTCACAGACCATGCTTGCAGCATAAAAGTGAATTTGTATGAACTGCAGAGAACAGTACACAGGCATGTACTTGATTTAAGGTTTTACATTAACATCATAAAATACAGTTCCTCAGAGTACACATACAAAAAATGTGGTGTAGCTGTTGACCTAGGCTGGTCATATACGACTAAAGGAAGAATGCCAATATGCAATACAAAAAAGGTAGGTTTTAAATTCGCAAAAGGCACTAATGTGTTTCTAGGAAGCATAGACATAGCTACTTTTAAGGCCGCACAAACCATAAGTAGGTCAAAAAGTAAGTAGAAGCAGCCAGAACATACAAGTGAAACAGACACAGTATCAGAAAAGAGGTTCCAGCACACATGAAAATCTTGGATAAGTGACAACTATTCAGAGACATTATTTTAATGCTCCTATATACTCCCTTCAAGCTTATGTCACCTATGGCATTAATGATATCCCCTTATTCAAGGTTAGCCGTGGTCTCCACCACAAGATGGTCCTATGTCTACACAAACTGAAACATTCTCCCAAAAGATAAAGAACTGCTTCCTAACTGGCTTTTTTTTTTTTTTTTTTTTATCATTTGCAGACCATTTTAGCCCCACTAAACTACAGGCCTCTTCATGGGAAACCAGAGGTGGTACTTCTGCTATTTAGAAAAATTTGGCCATGCCATTAGCGGACTTCATTTATACTTTAATAGTGCTGCGAGATATTTTATATCCATCTCAGCTACAACCAACTCAAGCAGATGGGACCTTGGCCTAACATCTCTGTTGATGGGTGATGTTCAGTTCTCACCTTCTTGTATGCCCACCCCCCCACCCCCCCCACCATGGCCACATTAAAGAACTAATTCAGAGCAACTCTTTGTGCAACCTCTTGCAGTGGGCAGTCAGATCACCCCAGTCAGCTGTAGGCACCCTGCTGTATTTGTCACTGCACAATTACACTATCGTAACTCGTGTGTACCTCCCCATGTGTGGCAAGTAGTATCTGGCCTCTCACAAATCTTGTTAATGTGTACCTAAGCAAGATTTCCCACAGCTCAGGATTTGTTGGTAGGTTTTGAGCTTGTAATGTCTAGCTCCCCGATATTCTTCTTTCTTTTCCTTCCTTAACTCGTTTATACGACCTTAATAATTCTTTAGACTAAATACAACACAAATTTGTGTCTGTTGTCTTTTTCTAAACCAGTCTTCTATCTTCTATTATACTTCATACATTATTCCTTTACTCCTGTGTATTCAACATGGAACAGAAGAATTTTTTTTTTTTTTTTGGGAGTATCTACTATCTGTACTACTACCACCAATGCACAAATAAGCAATGCATTTTACACTTCTTTTAGTCTCTCAAAATTGTACAGATGCCCGAATACACCATTTTGATCTTTAAACATGTTACTCATAACCATCTGCATACGCAGCCTGTGAAGTAAGGAGCAGAACACAAAGGGCATCAGTCTCCAAATCCTTCTTATGTATCAGCATTATGGCCAATATTAACACTTGGATTTGTTCAGCTTAAACCAAGAAATATTGCAGTTAAAGCAGGCAGACAATTCAAAACAAACACCAGATGGTGTGTGAATCACTACACAATGTCTAAGAATACTATCCCAGAATCCCTGTTACACTGCCAGGAATGAAGGGGCATGGCTTGCTCACCTTTCCTGGAGAGAGATGCACTCACTTGGAGGCATACTGTGTGGTGCAAATTCCCTGGTGGAGAAAAGGAAATCCATCACTCATGCCAGGGGGGAGAGGTGGAGTTGCCTAAGAGGAAATGTCCCTTAAAGGAGTAAGAACGTGCCCTGTCCACATTTCCTTGGCACTTTGCCTGATGTGCTAGAGACAGGGCAGCATACAAAAACATTTCTCAAAACTACTTCTGAGGGTTGAACAATGGCCCTTTCTGGTTAAACATCACCAAGGTGATGGGAAAGTAGATGTGCAAGTACACAACAACAGTAAATTTTAAATTATCACTTCTCCAGCAGCCTTACCTATATGGGTAATATCCTACTAAAGATGCAACAGCTGGCCAAGCTTCCAAAACTTCAAGGCACCTTCAACTAAGGTTTGGCTGTCAAACCCTTCAGAGCTTTCATGCTACAGACAGAGGCTAAAGCCCCGACAAGAACCATGCTGGGGAAAAAATAAAGATACTCACTCTGGCAACAAAAATACACAAAAAAAAATAAGAGGGACGGCAGGAGAGAGTGGCTACTGCAGCAGTGATAGTTCAAACATGTATTGTTATGGTAAGTTTACGGACAACTGTGGTATGTTCATCATTAGGATCACTGCTGCAGGGGCAGTTAGCTTAGTACTAAACTATGAACAATCCTAAAAGGAGGAATCAGACAAGACTTCTGCAAGTTCCCCTGGAATCACAGGCAGTGCAGGAGACCTCTTACAGAACTGAGGAATTACAGACACTTTTTATAAGAGAAAGACTTTGCAAAGATAAGCACGTCAACTAAATGAAGAAAAATGTGAATGCCTAGTAGTTTGCAGTAGACCATCATATGGGCTAGCCACTTTGTGAATACACTTGGAGCTCTACATAGGCCAAAGAGCAGTGCAGAGAACTAATAAATGTGATCCAAACACAGAAAATCTTAAACATCTGAAATTTGGATCTATACAAATGTGAGGATATGCAACTTGTAAATCCTAAGTCACTAAAAAAGTTGTGAAGAAACAGGATGTTGAACTTGGGTTCTTCGACAAACAGATTTAGAAATCAAAGTCAAACAGATTTAGAAATAACCAGAAAAGGTCTCCAATAATCTTCTTTCACTGACCTCAGGAACATCCTGGAATAAAACCCTACCACTAACTGTCCCTCTTAGACAGCAGATGCTGAATGATGGGAGGGAAAAAGAGAGTCTGCTCTGGAAAGTAGGTAGGATTCCCCTGAAAATGAGGAGAGATTCCCACTACCATCTGTAACTTTCATGGATTATACAAAGAACTTATCCCTTTGAAACTACCTGCTGCCAAAGACAGAAATTGAAGTTCAGACTTTCTGGAAGGATTAAAGGATTACCAGGTTGGGAGGAGGGGGTTGGAAATACTTGATATAAATCATTTGGACTTATTGGACTGTCCTTTGTTCTGGGGGTCTTGCTTTCTTTTTGGAACCTCACTGCCATTGCTTTTTAAATGTTGACTTGCCAGCAGCTTAAAGTGATTTGTTTATTTTTAAAGAAAGTTGTACAAGGAACACTAAATCTGATGGCAGACTTGAAACAGAAAGGCTGAAAAATCTGAGAGATCATTTGAATCACCTTTCCTCTCGTATAACACTTTTTAATTATCTCTGCAGCAGAAGGCACAAAACTAGTTCTCTATCCAAGGGGGGAATTCACAATTTTAATGTTGACACCCTCTCAGAGGTTTTGAGAATGCAGCCAAGAAAACCTTCTCCTAATAGTTCCAGTGGCAGCACACCTGGATGTGGCATCAGCAGAATTATATGCATACTTCAAACAGGTAGTCTGTTGAGACACAGAAGAAACCAAGTTACAAAAACAGATTTCTCCTCACAAAAAGAAGATGATAACAAAACATTCCTCAAAGTCCCACAAGAGACTTTCAGATTTTTTTCTTTCTTGTATACAAAAAATGGTTCATCACCTACTATCTTCTTAACATCATGGTCAGAATTCAAAATGGTCCAATTTCTCTGAATAATATTCCTAATCTGTGATGAGTTCCTATTAAATTTCATAACATATTCTACATTATATTCCTTCAGATGGTTAATAATTCTAGGATCCCCCAGATGTTTCCTTTTCCTTATACAAATATGGCTAAGCTGAACTATAATGCTCTAACTTAACATCTTCAGCAATATTTGTCAAAAGGGGCCTACTATAACCTCTATGCATGAAATAATTTGACATGGCTTGAACTTCTGATAAATCTCTTCATTGTAGTATTAAGCTGGCTAGCCCTCAAGAACTGGCTCTTTACTACACATGCTTCAGATGCATACTAGAGTTATGACAAAAAAAAGATTTCACAAAAATCGCAAAGCCCCAAAAGCTGACTGCTCCTGAATATACAAGGACTCCAGCTCCAAGAAACCATGCTTTCAGAATGGGGTCCCCCTCCATTCCAGAAGCCAGTTCGCCAGGGGTTGAAGCCCAAGCTAAGCTCACCTTCGCCAAAGCCCTGAGGTGCATCGACTGCTTCCAAGACCTGGGAGTAGAGTGCACTCTAGGTTCGTAAGGTTCACTATGGCTCAAGAAACTCTCTGGCTCCAAAAGGGCCAACAAATTCTGAGAGGAAGTCTGATTTGAGGAAGAGGACATCTTCAGATCAGAGCTGAAAGGCACTGGGCATATCGGATCAAATGGCTCCAAAGCTTGCCCTGAAGTCAGAGGAGGAGAAGTGGACAGTTTAGACAGACCTAGCACCATAACGGTCAAAGTCAAGAGGGACTTAAGTGATGCCCTGTACCCACAAAATCTTCTGCACCATCCGTTCCACATCTTCTTCCCATTTGACCAGCAGCCTTACTGAAGAAGATGTGGAACGGATGGTGCAGAAGATTACTGAAGAAGATGTGGAACGGATGGTGCAGAAGATTACTGAAGAAGAGATGGATGGGGACCTTGGTCTAGATAAGAAAGAAGAGGACACCCTCAATGGAACCAGATCAAAGGTTGACTAGTACTATGTCCTCGCTAGTGTCAGGATAGGCTTAAAATGGACTACTTGTCAGATCAGACATCAACAGAGCCGATCTATCCATGCTAGATAGGATCATAGCCGAAGAAGTCAGATCCAGTGGGGTAAAGATTGGTGATCAGATCACAGACTCCTCAGACTTGGGAGATTCTGACATTTTCAGTTTCGGCTCCAAAGTATCCGTCAGTGCAGAAGAGGGTGTCTGTTTTTACCAATATCGTAGGATTTAGAGGAAATAGATGATGAAGCTGGGCTGGAATGAGCTGACTTCATCTTTGTGGAGGAGCCAAATTTGTCTTTACTTCCAGAAATAGCCTCCCCAAAGGCCGAAAGCAACATGCTCCACAAGATATGCTTATTTTTTCTTCTCACTAAAGCTCAATGATTAAAGGAGTGGCAGATCATGCAATCCTCTTGCAAGTGAAGGGGGCCAAGATAACATAGACACAGTGAGTGTGAATCGCTTAATGGGATCTTGTGCTCGCACTTTGTGCATTTTTTGAAACAAATAGGTTTCCTCTGGTTTCTCCACCATAATTCAAGGAAAAGGAACAGGCAGAGAATCCACTCACACAGACACATGCACACTTGGAGAAAACAGTGAAAGAGAGAAATTTTGTTTTTTATAAAAACAGAAGCAAAGGGAAGGGAAGAGCTACTAAAATAGCAGTTAAATATATACCTTTAAATGTAAAGGGAGGGAAGTAACCAATACAAAAATGTTACTAACGGGAAAGTGAAAGGGAACAAGCAAGAAGAAATAAAAGTAACCTAATTAAAAATGGTTACTGTAAAGAATGGGTTATAAAACTATAAGGGAGAGATAGCAAAGACTACACTAAATATACAGAGAAAAGGAGATTACAGAAGGAAAAAAAAATCTTAATTATACTACCTGATAACCAAAAGCTAGCAGACCGGACCACATCTTCACAAAGTTGCAAATGACATCAGAGGTAATGGGGATAGATGCATTGTGGGTAAGGAGAGGTATCCAAGAGCTTTTTGGTTGCCACAAGCTTACTGACAGCCAAGTCAGATCCGATGGATCAGATCCGGACCCATATGCGAGGATGAGATGAAAAACTGACAATATCATATCATTGGTTTCTTCAAGGGGAAGAGAGTTAATGTTTTTGTGTTTGCGGCTATCTATTTGGTACACGTGTTCCTATTAGGAGGATTAAACATTTTTTATCTAAAGATGTACATAGTTTTGTGCATTTGTATTATATTAACATGTTATGGGGGGTGTTTGTTTTTGAATGAAGGTTTTCAATAAAACAAAAAGTTTTATAAAATGTGACACAGGTTCCAATGTTCATTAAAAATAAACTGTATAAAGGATTAAACCTGCCAAACATTAGAGGGTGCATGCATCACAAAAGCTGGAAACCGATATTTAAAACATTTGCCATATATAATAGGTGGGAATAACTTCTTATAAAGATGGTACTTCATATCATCTTGAAATGTGAATGGTCTCACAGGTACAGTCAAAATGGAAATAATAGTTATTTATATTAAGAAATGCAGAATGCAAATGGCAACACTACACGAGACACAGTTGGAAAGAAATAAGCACACGACTTTGATAAAGGATTTCAGGATGGACATTCAGCACAATATCAGAGACAAAGGAAAAGAGGACTACTTACATGAACTGCTAGAGGAGCTCTAATAGTGACAGAAGAGGAAAACTGATAATGGCAGATTTGCAGTAGTAAGGGGTCTATTAGCAAGAGATGAAGATTACACTGGCATGTATTTATATTCCACCTAAAACTACTATTATGGAGCTTAAAATGGGAGAATCTCCGCTTTCTGCAGGAAATATTACTTATAGGTGGGGAGTGGAATTTGATTTACAACAATGAGGATGCATCTGGGGGGCTTAGAAGGGAAAATATAACAAAAGAGGGTATATGTCTGAAGAAATTTATGAAAATATTTGATATGGAAGATGTGAATTCAGTAGTAGGAAGTCAGAGAATTTACATATTATTCCTCATGGTATAATAATTGGGCTAGACTACACAGACATTATGTATTACAGGAATTTGTGCATTTGAGAACTTTGACACATATCCAATAACCACTTCAGATCATGTCAAAATAAAGTAAAAATGCAGGGTAATGAAGTAAAGACGAGATACTGGTGTTTTTCCCACCTACCTAATAAAAAGACAGGAATTTAAGGAATGGGCAGTGCAAATTATTTGGGATTTATTAGGGAAGATAGACAGTACTCCATACGTTACAGCTAGCAAGTGGGATAAAATGAAAGTGGAGGTTAAAACTAATGTAGAAATAAAAGAAGAGATATGGTTAAGAAGTAAACATTTAGAGAGTCTGACGAAGGTTAAAGTACTACAAAATAAGGGGAATCTCACAGAGCAAGAATAGGTGCAAATGCAGAGTGCTAAAGAGAAAATAAGGGAGTACCTGGATAATATGCATGAGTTTAGAAAGATTGCGGTTAAGCAACTTATTTCTGATAACTCCAGAGGACAATAACTTTTGGCATAATGACAGGCAACAGAAATTAGAAAGGGTTGTTGCCAAACTTAGGGAGCCTATAATAAGAAAAATAGCCAAAGATCATATAGGGGTATTAGAGATGGAGATATTTTGGAAATTTTATAAAAAAAATTATATAAAAGCAGACTAGTGGGGAAATCAAGAAAAAACAGAAATGGAAATATTTGTGGAAAACTTAAATATGCCAAGGTAAGAAGTAAATCAGGCTCAATAATTAACAGTCAAGATAGGAGGAGATGGGATACAAAATGGTGATTTATAACAAATCTTGTTCTGGTGGAAGTTTGAAAGCTAGCAGAAAAGAAAATAAAGATCTGGAAGGTTTGATTTAACAATATTCAGTGTTTTAAAAAGGGGGGAGGGTTACCAACTTCCTAGAAAAAAAAAATAAACAAAAGATGGTAAAGACCCATCAAATCCAGGTTCATACAGGCCCATTTAAATTTTAGACCATGATTATGAAGTGTTTATGTCTACAACTGCTACAAGAATGGCAAATGTGTTGACAAAACTGATAGATACAAATCAATGTGGTTTTGTGGAGTGGAGGCAAACATTTGACAACATTAATAAATTAAATAATAATAATAAAAAAATAAAAGAAAATGCAGCTGGTATTGGTGGGTCTTGATGCAGATAAAGTATTCAAAAGAGTAAGATGGGATTTTTTTGGAGTAGGGCAATGGAAGCATTTGCATTTCCTGATGCATTAAGGAAAATCTGCAGGATATACAAAGGATCAGATGCAAAAATCAAGTGTCCAAATTACCATTAACAAAACCCCATATCACACTGTAAGACAACTATACACCCCCCACCTTGGGCCATGACTCCTACCCGTCTAATATGGAAGCCTTAAACATTTAGTAAAAAAAAATTCTCTTAGGGAACAAAGTACCCATCCATTAACTGGGAAACAAACATCCCAAAACATGTAATCCCAGAGATTTCTGGACTTCAGTAATACAAACTTACTGGACCAGTTGGTCCATATTCTAACGAGGGAAGAGAAAATATTGGACTTGGCCTTACCAATATGTGACAGCTCTGCTGCCCTCCAGTAATAACCCCCTCCCTAATCAAATCAAACCATAAAATCAGTCAAATTTTCCATTAGACTAAAGCCAAGAAGCATATTCTAACATGCTATTCAGAGATTATGCCAAGGAAAATCTATTAAAGCTAAGTGTTGACCTGACAAAATTCAACTTTCCTTTTCTCCCTGAGGCCCCACTACAAATGCGGAATCCTTCACTGCCAATTTCTATGAACATGCAAGAAGCATCTGTCCCCCCCTGAAATAAATACAATGCCCAGCTCAAGAAAAAACAAAACACCCTTGTGGTTGAAACCCAATATAAATCAGGCTATACAAAAAAGGAGAAAAGTTCATTGCATATAAAAATCTAATTTCGCAAATGCTAAAAATGGTCAGAGGCTAACAGGGCACTTCTGACCCTGATTAAATCACCAAAAGCTACACAAGTAAAAATAGCCAACTAGGCAAAAGAAAATCAGAGCCTTTTTAACGGGTTACCATTATATGGCCAAAGCATTCTTTCAAAGGTGTCTTGATCAAACTTGAAAGCACAAAAAATGGCAAAATACCGAAATGGCATACAACCGATTTCTTTCCCTGGGAAAGAATTTATTTGCCTGCCTCTGTTACTTTGCCATTTTTGTCACTGTAATGCAATCTCAGAGTTGGTATAATTAAGTAGGGGGTGTGGGGTGCTGTGCCCCCCACATCAGGGGGTGTTGGGGGGCAAAGGCCCCCACTTCATGTAATGTTTTAAAGTTTTGTTTTTTCTCTTTTGTGGAACAGCGACTTTTTTCTCGGGGGGGGGGGAATCGCTGTTCTAAGTTTTCGGGATTGTAAGCTTTTGCTTACATGGGGTCAATAAATCAGCGTTCGCTTTTTTAAGCGTTTGCCAATTTAACACAGACCCTTTTTAACTACATCACAACCCTCAGAAATAATTTTAAAAATTGCACATCGCTAATAGTAAATAATATAACTGCCTGGAGACGGTCAACATAGTAGTGGATACATTTAGCTACAACTTCACCCCCTCTTGGCGAGACCTTATCAGTGTCCACATCACCCCCTCAAATCTTCCAAGAACAAGTCTGCAAGGCACCAAGTCAAAGAAAACTACATCTGCAGGGCCAGATAACATACCATGATGCCTGCTAGTTAGTCTGAAGCATTATTTGTCAAACCCCATAGAGAGGCTTTTCAATATTAGCCTTCTAACAGGGCTTGTACCAAATGAATGAAGACTGCAACAGTCATCCCCCTTTAGAAAAGTGAGGGTGTCAACCAATCCGGGGCAACTACAGACATATTCCAGACTAGTTTTATCTGTAAAGCTATGAAAAGGATCATTAAGGAATTAATAAAAAATAAATAAATAAATAAATAAAAAAATAAAACACATGTAACCTACAAATTATTGTCCAGAGCCACTCTGGTTTTGTCAATGGCAGAGCCTACCTACTCAACCTTTTTGACTTCTTTGAGAATATCACCAAAGCAATGGAAGAGGAAAAACTGTTCATACCACACACCTGGCCTTTACAAGGCATATGATACCATCTTCCCATTTAGGCTCAGTAATAAAACACATCTAGCTAAATATAAACCTTTATGTATCTCATCGTATAGCAAACCGGGTCACAAATAGAACAAGAAATAAAGGTGGGTGGAGCTATCTCTAGCTACAGCCTCGTCACTAGTGGAGCACCCCAGATTTCAGTCATTGGGCCACTCCTTTTTGGCATCTACATCACAGAGGTCAGGGCAAACTGTTAAGGTTTATAGCGGACAGTTTTTTCTGAGGACTGTAAACTTGGTGCTATCAAACTCTCCAGAAGACATCAAAATCCTTTAGAAAGGCCCGTCACGCACAAAAAGCTGGTGTTAAAAACCATGGCCTAAAACTAAAAAGTCAAAAATTGCACAAATGTATCCTTCAGCAGGCAAGATGTTCCCTGCAACTATTACATCACAATAATCCCCTGAAAACTGATCCAACTGCGATGGACCTGTGAACATATGCAAACATTGAGCTATTATTTGACCACAGACTGTCTGCTATTGTTATGAAGTCCTTCTTTAAAGCACAACTTATTAGCACGGGGATAACATCCAAATATATAGAGGTGGCCATTCCACTGTACATGGCACTCATTAGGCCAGTCATTGAAAAGAATGCTTCATTCAGCATGAACTTGTGCAAGCACAGGGTTTGCTCACTAAGAAAATAAAGGGATTAAATCACAAAAGTTACTCTAACCACCTCAAAGCTCTGTCCCTTTTCCAAGTGTCCTACAAACTGCAAAGGGGATATCTCTGCTTAGTATACACAGTATCTACCAACCACATCCTTTCAGACCTTCTAAACACCTAAAAGTCCAACAGCGGTAGAAACACCTACTTTAGAGACTTCAATTTCTATGGCAACTTAAATAGAACATGTTGGAAGGATAGATACGTCTCAGAAAGAACACCACTTATCTGGAACTGTCTTCCTCTCCATGTGAAGTTAAGTAAGACTCTTTCTTTAGTCAAGTGCAATCTGGATGCATGGATGGGGAACTTAAGTTCACCCCTGACTGGTACCCTTGTCCTTCGACATGGGAATGTGTAAATACCTGCTCCAACATGATGGTTATTCATATTTACAATACAAAGGGGTTTTGCACAATACTGAAGGATTATTTCACCTGGGATTAAGCAAGACATCTGCAAAATAAGAGAGGTCTTGGTACTAAAACTATTAAGGCTTGCGACTGTGCAAATGTATGGCTAGGTTGCTAAAAAAATGCTCAAAGATCAATAGCCTGGGAAGTAACACTGAAGCTATGAAAAGCAAAACCAACTGTACCAGAATTGTTGAGTGTTGTAATGGTTATGGTCATTCATATTTACAATACACAAGGGTTCTGCACAATACTAAAAGATGATCTCACCACGGATTATGCAAGACATCTGCAAAATTCAAGGGGGTCTTGGTACTAAACTACTAAGACTTGAGACTCAGAGGGAATGCATGGCTAGGTTGCTAAAAATCAAAGATCACTAGCCTAGGAAGTAACACTGAAGTTGTGAAGAGCAAAACTAACTGTAATAGAACTGTTTAATGTTGTAAAGGAAATAAAAGAACTGGGTGTGGTATGACAGATGCGAATTCCATAAAAGAAACTCTTTGCATGTTATTTCCCAATGTACAATAACTGGGCTAGACTTGACAGAAATTACATTTCACAGGAACATGTGCATTTAATTGAGAAGTACAACACATCCGATTACTATTTCAGATAATGTGACAATAACTACAAAGATAAAAATGCAGGGTGATGAAGTAAAGATGAGAATCGCAATCCCTCAATTATCTGTTAAAAAAAAAGACTGTTAGAAAGTAGTAGAAAATATGCGGGAGTTATTAGGGAAGATAGAAAGCACTCCACAAGTTTCAGAAGGGGATTTGGATAAAATTAAAGTGGAGCTTAAAAATAGGGCAGAAATAAGAGAAACAGAGATCTGTTAAGTAGTAATAATTATTTGGAAAGGCCTGCAAAGGTTAAAATATTACAGAATAAGGGCAATCTCACAGAACAAGACGCACAATTGCAAAGTGCTAAAAAGAAAATAAGGGAGTACGTGGATAATATGCAAGAGTTTAGAAAGACTGCTGTTAAGCAATTGCATTTTGAGAATAACTTCACAACATTAAAACATATGACACAATGACTTAGCCAACAGAAAGTAGAAAGGGGTCTTGACAACCTTAGGGAGACCATAACAAGAACATATCCAGAGATTCTGTATAGGTATTACAGATATTTTGGAAATTTTATGAAAATTTGTACAAAGCCAAGTGGTGGTGAAATCAAGAAAATGCACAAATGGAAATACTTAAGGAAGACAAATATGCCAAAACTAGAAGTAGATGAGGCTCAATAACTAAACAGTTAAGATAGCAAAAGAAGAGATAAAAATGGTGATCTATAACCAATCTGAAGGAAAATATCCAGGAACAAATGGTTCTTCGGTGGAGTGTGGAAGTTAGGAGGGGAGAAAGCGAAGATCTGGAAGCATCTGCTTAACATTATTTTAAAAGGAAGGAAGGCACAAACATCTTGGAAAAAAAAACTATAGTGGCTGTAATGCCTAAAGGTGGTAAAGACCGATCTGATCCAACTTCATACAGGTCTATTTCAATTTTAAAACCATGATTATAATATGTTTATGTCTATAACAACTAAAAGAATGGCAATGGTGATGGCAAAATTGATAGACATGGACCAATGTGGTTTTGTGGAGGAGAGACAAACATTTCATAACATTAATAGAACAATAATGATCCACAGGGAAGCAGAATGCAAGAAAATATTGCTGTTATTGGTGGACCTTGATGCAGACAAAATATTCAAAAAAGAGTAAGCTAGGATTTTATGAGTAGGGCAATGGAAGTATTTGCATTTCCTGAAACAATAATACAGTCACAATTCCAAGAATATAATGAGGGATCAGAGGCAAAAATCAAAGTAAGCAGGTTCCCCTGATAACCTGTGTTTGAACACAGGAACCACACAGGGGTGTCTTCTTTCCCCTTGGTTATCTGGGTTATATTTACAGTCACTGGTAAAGAAATTAAGGGACTCAAATTCAAAGATTATTTGATTTGGTGGTCAAGAAAGTTGTGTTTACTTGCAGATGATACCTGATGGAACCAGAAAAGGACATCTCAGTGTTATGGAAAATTCTGAGAGAGTTCCGGGTTTGTCCAGGATATAAAAATTAATGATAAAAATTAATGATAAAACAAAGGCTATAGCTATAAACTATGTACCCACATAGGAATTGGTTCAGCAAAAGCCATATTTATGGGGACATTATAAAATTAAGTATTTAGGAGTATGGATTAAAAAAGGATTCAGAGATTAAATAAAGGATAATACAAAAACTGAGAAAAGTATAGTCGTGTACAATTACCATAAAATGTAAATGTTAGAATATATTCACTGTTGCAGTTATCATACCTGGGTTATCTGCCAGCAGGTAGCCCTCAAGTCAGCCTGAATACCAGAGTCTTGGGATTTTTGCTTTGGATACCGTTGCCTCTTCCATGACATCAGGTCGTCAGGGGGTATAAAACATGCAGCAGATGCCACTGCATCAGTTTTTCTTGCCCTAGATGTCAGGAGCCCCCAAAATAGGAAGCTACTACATGGTGTGGAACACATCCAGTAAAAAGTAAATACCTATGCCATAAAGAGGATATGTAAATAGGATAGAGAACAGGTAAGTGGTAACGCTTGGTGAAGGTGTGTACAGAACTCCAGGTTGCAGCTTCCAGGATGTCCCTGGTGAGGACCCCCCTGAGAAATGCTGTAGAGGTTGAAGTAGCTCTAGTGGAAGGAGTTCTGATCCCCAGAGGGGTAGGTTTTCCATGGTGCTTGTAGCAAAAATGGATGCAGTGCGCTATCCATTTGGAAATGGTTAGCTTCGAAATGGCCTTGCCCTCTGCCCCTGTAGCAAAGCTGACTAGCAGCTGGTCATATTTTCTGAAAGGCTTAGTCCTGTCAAGGTAGAACCTGAGCTGTCTGTGCACGTCCAACGAGTGCAGAATCCTTTCCCCTCTATTCTGAGGATTAAGGAAAAAGGTTGGTAAATGGATGGATTGGTTTAAAACCACACTGGACACCACCTTGAGCATAGTCCTGACGGAAACCTTGTCAGCATGGAAAATAATGAAGGGCTTCACCACCATTAGTGCCTGTAACTCAGACACTTCTTACTGAAGTAATAGCTAGAAGTAAGGCTGTTTTCCAAGAGAGGAATTTTAACTCTGCTGAAGGAGGAGGTTCAAAAGGGGAGAAGTGTGAGCTTTTCCAGTACAAAGTTAAAGGTCCCAGGCCAAGGTGGGAGCTCTCCTAGGGGGCCGTAAATTGTTAGCTCCTCTCAGGAACTGCTTGATGAAAGTGTGAAAAAAAAAAGAAAGAGAGGAGGCTCAGTATTATGAGTTGAGATAGCAGAGGCATGAATCTTAATGGATGAGAAGGATATGCCTCTAGAGCAGCTCTGCTAGGTAATCAAGGTTTTGAGGTAAGTTGGGCACAGCTGTGTCCTTTCCTTCAGACAGACTCCAAGAACAATATATTTTCCACTTTTCAGCATAGGATTTCCTAGTACTAGGCCTTCTGGCCTCAAGGGTGACATCCAGCACCTGTTTGCTGAGGAATGCTGGTGGTGTATTCATGGGATAAGCCAGGCTGCAAGGTTTAGGGTTTGCAGCTGTGGATGAAAAATCTGTCCCTCCTGCTGAGACAGCAGGGAAGTTGCCTGATGTAGGTGCTAGGGTGGCACTGCTGTCAGACTGCGTAGGAGTGGGTACCAGTGCTGGTGTGGCCAGTCTGGTGCAATAAGGACTGCCCTTGGCCTGTCCTGTTTGATCCTGAGTAGTACTTTTGAGAGGAGGAAAGGCATAAATTGAGAGGTTTTCCCCATGTAAAAGGATAGGGCGTCCACCTTCCAGGCTCTGCTGTGAGGGTTCCTGGTGCAAAATTTGTTCAATTGGTGGTTTTGGGGGAAGGCAAAAAAAGTCCACCTCCAGAATTCCCCACCTCTGGGTTAGAAGTTTGAATGAGTTGGGTTCCAGTTTCCACTCGTGAGGGTCCAGTAGATTTCTGCTCAAGTCGTCTGCCAGTGAATTTTGCTTGCCTGGCAGGAATTGAGCTTGTAGGTGCACTTGGATGCTCAAGGCTGTGTTCCACAGAGCCATGGCTAACCTGCAGAGTTAGTAAGAATGAGTCCCGCTCTGCTTATGTATCACATAACTGTGGTGTTGTCTGTTTTTATCAGGACTTGTCCTGGAAGGATAAGGTATTTGAAGACCATCGGAGCATTCTGTACTTACAGCTAGCATCTCTTTTTGATCGATATGCAGGGGAATTTTTCTGGGCTCCATTTGCCTAACATGTGAGCCCCCCATGCATAGTCTGATGCGTCTGTTGTCAGGGTTTGTGTGGTGAGGGGTTAAGTGAAAGGAAGTCCCTTGTTGTGGTTACATGCTTCTGCCCACCAAAGGAACTCTGCTCTTAGACAAAGTATGATAGGAATCACTGTTTCCAGGTCCTGAGAATGTTGACACCAGATACTTTTAAGTACCACTGAAGTTTCCTCATATGCAGTCTTGCATATGGAATTAGCAGAATGCATGAGGCCATGGACCCTAGGGCTTGCAGTATTTTCCTTGCAGACAGCTAGGTTTTGTTGGCCATTAGTTTGAAAAAGTTTGTCAGATGGACCTGCTTTTCTGGAGTGAGGAATGCCATCTGGGAAGTTGTGTTCAAGCTTGCTCCCAGGAATACAATTTGTTGGCTGGGCACCAGTTGTGATTTATTTTCGATGATGGTGTAAAGTTAGAAATCTTTTTACAAATGCCAGGTGCTGAAGTAGCAATTCCTGAATGCCTGCCTGAATCAGGCAATTGCCCAAGTAGGAGTAGATTTGAATACATATCTGCCTGCAGTATGCAATGGCTGGAGCCAGGCATTTTGTGAATACTCTGGGCGCAGTAGAGAAGCCAAAGTGAAGTGCAGAGAACTGATGGTGTACAAAGCCTGCCCTGAAATGTAGATATTTCCTGGAAGACTCCCTTATGGGGATGTGTAGATAAGCTTCTTTTAAGTCTAGGGTGACTAAGCAGGCATCCTTGGTTAGCATAGGAAGAAGCTGTTGCAGTGTAAGCATTTTGAATTTTGGGACCACCAGAAAAGTGTTGAATTGATATATCCAGGATAGGGTGCCAAGAGCTCTCTTTTCTGGGCACCAGGAACAGTCAGGAGTAGAAACCCTGTCTCATTTGTTCTACTGGAACAGGTTGAATAGCCCTGATATGGAGAAGGGAAAGCACTTGCTTTTGAGCCTCTGCCCATTGGTTTGGAGGAAGGGCTGGCAACCCACTTGGTGTTGGCAGTGAGTGAAAGTAGAATCTGCATCCCTGGGATGCAATGTTTAGAACCCATTGGTCTGGAGTAATGGACATCCAGTTTTTTACTGGAAGGGCAAGTTTTCCTCCTAGGGGCGCAAGTACTTGGGCATGGCTGGGAAGATTAATTGGAAAGTCATTGTGAACTTTTTCCATAAGGGGGTGGTTTACCACTCCCTGATTTTGAGGTGGAAACACTCCATTGTTTAGATCTCTGCACACCCTGAGGCTGTAGTCTTGGTGGTCTGTTTCCCCTGGGTTTGGCCTGAGAGGGACTGGAAAGGACCAGTTTTTTTGAAGACCAATGCCTACTGAATCTAGGTGGCTGCACCTGTAAGAAACCTTTGACTGCATAGATTTAGCTTTTCCTTCCATCTTTTTAAGAGCCTCTTCTGCTTTGGTGCCAAACAAAGAGTCCTGATTTAAAGGAGAGTCCAGTAATTTTGAATTGAAGTGGTCTGGCAAGGTTTGTTCCTTCAGCCAAGCATGCCTCCTCAGTACAGACCCAGTGACTGCAGCCCTGCAAGATACTTCTAAGGCATCAAACCCACATTGCAAAGTATGTTTACTAACTTGGTTTGCAGAATTGCATTAACTCTTGTAAATCTTCGAACTGAGGGTGCTCTACCTGGCAGATATTGGTTGTTTTTTATATTGTTGTTGTTACTTTTCTGCTGGGACATGGCTGCTACATCGATTAATCGATCTGGCATTTCTGGAGCTGACAAATCCTTTAATTTGGAAGATTTAGTTGCCATGACTGTTAATCCACTTCTCAAGCTGACAACTAGTGACTTGAATAGTGTTGTAGGCACCGCTAACAATTTTAGACAAAATATGAACGTTATACTTGTTACCAGAAGTTGGAGAACAAGCTACAGAAACTGCGTAATGTGCAATGGCAGAAGTTGCACATGGAAGCCTGTCTCAGCTTCAAACTAGTTCCCAGGGGCTTAAGGGCATTGAAAATGCCCACTTTTGGTACAACGCAACCTGAACTTCTAGCCAAGTGGCAGAAATTGAACTTGAACACTAGCTTTTCATATATTAAAATTCTCATTGAGCAATATGAGATTGTTGCCAATGATTTGGTTGCTGAAGTTAAAAGCCTAGAAAACGAGCTATTAGAGCTTTTGGGGCACCAAGAACTGTCTACGCTATCCACTGACCTAAAGATTATGTTAACATCTATTGACACCAAGTCCTTACAGGACAAGAAAAGGAAGCTTGAGAGAGATTTCCTGGATTTTCAAAAGGGTCAGGTCTTCTCCTGGCCGCGTGATAAATTTCATTCCAACACTAACAACGCCAAAAATGTCAAGAATGCTAATTCTGTGCCTTTAAAACCAGCTATTACTCATAGAGACCCTGAACAGGGACCCGCCCCCTTGACGACGACGTTAAGAAGCGCGTGTGAAGTGATTCAGTCACCCATCTCAGCGCGCTCGAATTCTGATGACAGGAACACTACTTCAGTGGCTTTTAAACCTCGACAAGTAGTTGAAGCCATCGTACATGCTGAGAGCCATGTGAACACTGACATTCAGTTGACACCAGATGTCCCTTTAGAACACAAGGGGAATGATGTGCACAGGAAGCAATTATACATAGACCCCTTTGTTATTTCAACAGAAGATGAAGTGTTTGGTGTGGGTGAAGGATTTCCTTCTTTTCCGCTGCCCTTCAAACCTTTCGAGAGGAGGACTTGGTCTCCACAGGGCAGGGCACTAAAGAGGAAGAGTACCGAAGAGGTCTTCAACAAACGAAGAAAGCATTGAAGCCAATTCCCAGGACTTAGTAACTAACATCTCTAGGTACGTTTTAAGTACACATGAACTATCTGTATTAAATAAAGGGTTGGGTTTCATACCCTCTAGCTGCAATGACCTTACAGATGTCATCGTTGACATTAAGTTTTTTACTAGGAATTTAGGCTTGAAGTTGCTATATGGGCAGGATGCCCACAATACTGGGGGAAATGATTTTGATTTGTTCAAGAAACCTTCCACCTTTATGCCCCAACAACATCCTTTATTAGAGGCGTTTGAGCAAGCCTGTGAGAATGAGATTTTTGAGTTATATAATAATAAACATGTCAAACCAGGTTTTTTTTAACACAACATTAGAAGAAAGGGATGCAATAGTCAGCTTGAGAAATAATGATGAAATAGTGATCAGACAAGCTGACAAGGGAGGAGCCGTGGTTATTATGGACAGATCTGAATACTGTAAGAAGATGGAGTCTATGCTATCGGATAGTGAGACATACCTTCTTTTACACAATTATGATCTTAACAACTTGATTAAAGGTGTACAAGGGTGCTTATATGATTTGTTGATATTCACAAAGAACCTCTAGATCCACCACTGAGACCGATCGTATCCAGTAGAGGATGGCTCACTGAGCCCATGTCCATCTACTTAGACAAGATGTTTAAACCAGTAGTCACAGATGTTAAGCAGATTCTGAGAGATACGACTCATTTCTTGGAGAACCTTTCCATCTTTGGTAGTTCTGCTTTCTTTTGTAGTGATGACCTTTTAGTCACACTCTATGTTAAATCTTTGTTTACCTCAATACCGAATGACATTGGTATGAATTTTATCAGGTTTTTTTAGTGAAGAACAAAATACCAGGTGATAGGATTTGTAGATGGATGTCCCTTCTTGAGTTAATACTTGAGAACAATGTATTGCTCTATAATAATCAATATTTTTTTACAAACCAAGGGGGTAGCAATGGGCACCCCATGTGCCAATGCCTATGCCAACTTGGTGTTGGCACATTGGGAAGACATTTTTGTCCTTAATAATACTGAGTTCAAGATGCACCTAAACTATTATAACAGGTTTGTAGATTATGTTTTTATTGTGTGGGGAGGCACTGTTGAACAGTTGTTGGATTTTGTGACCTATTTGAATGGCACCACAGGGTTTCTTTGTTTTGAATGTTCTCATTCTGCAAGTGCAATTGATTTTCTAGATGTCAAAATTATCAAGGTATCCAATGGCTTTGAGACAGAATTATTCAGGAAGCCCTGTTGGAAAAACAATCTTTTGCACCGCAATAGCATGCATCCCAAGCATGTTCACAAGAATATAGTGAAAAATCAAATTATGAGGGTGTCCAGGTTAACCACACAAAATACGGCATATGAGCATCATAAGACACAACTGACCATGAATTTTATTTCCAGAGGATACAATAGGTCTGAGGTTCATAATGACATCATTGAAGGAGACCGGCATAGATCAGGTTCCGGTGCCCCCTTGATCAGACGATCAGATGTTCATTTACTACCCAGTAGGGACCGTGATATTGTTCCTATTAATAGGATAACAATCCCCAATACTAACAGGAACAGCCACATCACAAGAGTTCTCAATAACAACTGGAAGCTCTTGTTGATGGACGATACAATCAAGAATTTGATAGATGACAGACCCCACAAAGCATATAGGAACATGCAGTCACTTAACAGGTTGCTATGCTATGATAGGGAACATGAGAGCAACAGACAATCTGGAAGGCATGGTACTTTTCCATGCCGTTCCTGCAATCAGTGTAGGTACATAGCCGATTCCAATCGTTTTACACATCCTGTCACTGGACGTGTCTATGTTTTTAAACACTACGCAGACCGTAGATCCATCAATGCTGTATATGTTGCTGAGTGTCAACTTTGCAAGCAATTTTATGTTGGTAAGACCAACAGGTCTTTATGTGAGTGCATAAGGGAGCATGTTTATGCCATTGAGAGATGTAACACCACTAATGCCTTGGCGCGACATGTTGCAGAACAGGGATCCTCACACACTTTTAGATTTAAGATTTTAGAATTGGTTATGAGAAGTGGTAGATTGGGTAACATCAGAAATTATACAGAGGAGAGGGAAGGCAGATGGATTTTTAAACTACATGCCCATAAATATGGGCTGAATGATAGAATTACCCTCAAACCTTTCTTAGCTAGTAGACCATTGAGACACTGTGTCCGCTATTGTGGATTTTGACATTAGTTTTTACAAGCGTGTTTTTTAGGTCTGACAACATTATTTCGGTTGCCAAAAGTTTATAAATACACAGTAGATTTTGACATTTGTTTTTATAAGCTTGTTTTATAGATTTGACAATATTGTCTGTGCTGCTAAAAGTGTATTTTCTTATAGTTTCTACAAGTGTTTTTATAAATGTATTTTACATGATTATACTAGTTTATTCAATTAGTTCATAGAGATGATGTTCTAATAAGTCATTGTTTTGTAATTTGTTATTTTTGAATTAGTAGTGATGTCACTACTTGTATTTAAACACATGTGATTTGACTGCATTCTTGATGTCTGATGAAGCGTTAATCCTAACGTGAAAGCGCTAACCTACTGCAGTCCCTTTTTTTCCGTTTGTTTTCACTGCATTAAATTTTGGATTTTACGGACTCTTTGAAGTTTTTCAGTCACACAGCTCATGGTGCATCCCTCTGTTACTTTTTTATTCTTGTAAATCTTTATTTTCTGCACAATCTGGAAGTTAGTCCATTTTTTGTTTAATTAGTTCCATAATATGTTGCTGGTACTTCAACATGTGAAACTGGCAATTCAAAGCCCTGATGGCAAGAGTTGCAGAGGTTTATACCTTCTTACCACATGTCTAAAGCTCTATAATCCCTGTCTGAAGGGCTAGGGTTTTTGCCTGTAGTAGCCTTAATGCCTTTAGGTCTATGGGAAATGGTCTCTGGATCCGCAGTCGGATTCTTAGAGAGAAAATTGTGAGAATCAGGTACTCTGCAGTACCAGTCAGGTTTTCTAGGAGCTGGTGGTAAGGTGTCAGGAGCAAGACTGGACTCCAAAAAGACAGTCTACAATATCCAGGACAAGGGGTATAGCTAGAGGCCTGTGCAGAGGCAAATCTAAAAATTCCTAGAGTCTCTTTTTGAACTGAGAATAGTCCTGGCATTCCCAGTGGAAATGCTCTCTTAAGGTATGCAAGGTTTCACCAAGAGAAATCCTCTTGAGGGGAGGCAGAGGGAATGGATTCCTCTGCATATGAATCCTCATAGGTAGACGAGGGTATGTCCTGGTAATCAGAAGGGTCAGAGTCAGACTCCTGGTCTGTAGAATCGAAGGAAATTCAATTATTTTTGTCTTTTAGCAGGGGAAGGCTGGCTTCCCCTAATTAGAGTAATAAGGTCTTCGGCCATTCTAAGCATTTGTTTCTGTGGCATGGGAGGATGAGCATGTGCTTTGGACGTCCGTTTTCTAGGCGTAGTGTGAACTCTGAGCCTGAGAAACTCTGTAGTTTTAGTAGGAAATGAAGTTGTTGGTTTAATATGAACATCAGTAGGTCGGAATAAACCCTCGGAAGCCGGTGCCTGCACAGCAGTTCCAGACCCATCCAAGTTAGAGACATCCACAGGTTCCATAGTCAAAGAAGCATCTTCCGGCATACCAGACTCCGAATGGGTCTCAGCAGAGGCCTTCGAATCTGCAGAAGCGGGCATCAGGGGCAGCAAAGGCACTTCACTTGAGCACTGGTGTACTGGCAACTAGCTTAACAGAAGCGTTGTTGGCAGTTTTTGACCTATGCGGTCTGTCTCTGTCTTTGTGCTTTTGCGGAAGATCAGTAGTCAGATGGCTTACTGAAGCCATTTCGGAATACAGAGAACAAGAGCAAAAGAATTTAGCTACAAAAATAGCCCGACGAATGGTTCGGGCGTTAAACAAGGCACAAAACCGACAGCTAGGGAAGTCGTGGTGTGGGCCTAAACAGGTGACACAGTACGAATGAAAATATCCGAGGCATTTGCTTTCCACAGGCAAGGCAATTGTTAATTTTTCTGACATCGGTTAGAGCAAGAAAAAAGAATCTCCAACGGGGTATTTAGCTTTAGAAGATTTCAGGTCTGAAACTCGAAAAAACGAAAATTTCAGGTAGCGGCCGACCAGCACTTGCTAACTGCTTCTGCTTCGGGCTCCATCTCAGCAAGAAAGACTGATGTAATGGAGTCGGCTGCATGTTTTATACCCCTGACGTCATGGAAGAGGTGACAGCAGCCGAAGCAGAAATCCCAAGGCTCTGGTATTCGGGCAGACTGAGGGCTACCTGCAGGCAGATAACCCAGGTGTGATGACTGCAACATTGAAACACAAAGAACATCTGGAAGCTCTTGCCTATGGATATAGATTGCAAGATACAAGCAGTAAAATGTTTTTAGTCACTTTAGTTTTATATGCATGTCAGGCATATTTTTATCAACTGGAGAAGTTGTGGATAGTCATTAATAAAGAGTTGAAGGATTTTATTTGGGAAGGAAGATGCAACAATTAAGTAGGATAAGTGGGATAAGCTGATCTTCCCAATAGAACAAGTAGGTTTAGAATTACCTAATTTGAAGAGATATTTTACAGCTAAGCAGTAAAGGGTCTTATACATAACATAAGCAGAAAGCAACAATTCAGAGTGGAAATGTGCGATAATGAAAGCATGGGGGCAATTCAAGAACTAAGGAAAGAATGGGATTTTGGACACAGATCTTGGAGAACAACAGTCAAAGAATACTATATTCATAAAGCAGCAGAAAGTATACCAAGATCTAAGCCAACATGGGAATGGAGAAAGATTCTGCTGATAAGGATGACTGCAATTAGGGGTACAAAGAATAAATAAGAAGGGGCTGGAATTTACTGGAGGAAGGTGGCAAAGGAACCAAGATATTGGGAACAAATAATTATAGAACGAAAGGTAACAGGGTGAGTAGAGGCCAAGAAGATATTTGGATTGCAGACTAGTGATTACCTTCCCCATCAGAGATTGACAGTGTAGACAAAGAGAAAGGGATACGGAAATCCTAAATGAAAAACCTGCACTGGTTGAGTTTTTAACCAAATCTAAAACAGAAACTGCTGTTAAAAAAGGGATAATTAGTAGGACATATAAAACATTGCAAGATAACTGCAGGAATCCATCAGGAGACATCAGAAAAGATTATGAAGAAAGATTAAATATGCAACTGATAAAGAAACAAGGGAGAACACATGTATGGCTCCCAAAATATGCAACAAAATCAAGATTTAGGATTTTTGCCTAGAAGTGTTTACATAGATATGTTTATACCCCAAAACAGACTCCCAGCTAATTTCTCCTTAGGTAGATGGCAAATGCTGGAGGTATGATGGGGAAGAAAGAGGTAACTGGGAACATAAGTTTTGAGACTGTAATGAGTTGGCAGAGTACTCTGTTAGGAATACTGGGTGAGAAAATGAGTGTAACTAAGGAAATGATTTTTAAGCTGGGATACAGGATTTGAATTGCCTAGACATAGTAAGGCATAGTTAACAGGACAACCCCAGAGTCTAAAGTTCTGACCAAATGAAACTTGTCCTGATACATCACAGTTGTCACCACCCACTTACCAAATCATCATCAACCCTACTCCTGGTTTCAGTTTACTTTATGAAGCCTTGTAATCCTCTGGTGAACACAATTAACAATATTCAGTTCCTGTCAAACTTTCAGTCCCCAATCACTGGGAAACAAAGTTATTATATTTTTGTGTGCGTTTGTGATGGGGATAGTCAGGCAAGACTTTTAGTGTTTACTTTTTATGAACTCATCAAAAAGCTTATCTTAATTGTGCAGATCTTTATTTTCTTTATTCAAAAAGAGTACAGTTTAGTGAACTAAATCTTAGTCTACTGACATAGTCCCCTTACTCCATATTAATGCAATCTCAGAATTAGTATTTATAACTACCACAAGTTGCCATACTGTACTGCCTCCATTGTAACAGTAAGTTTTAGACTTCACTGTTTAAAATTAATCTTTTGCTTGTGTCACACTTTTTTACACAGCAGGTCAGGAAACCATTTCACTTGGTTAGTATTCAGAGATCATAAAACAAATTATGAAAAAAAGGAAGACTGCTTTTACTACTGTTTGAAACGTGCATCATTCTTATGCTTTCTACAGAGCAAGTGGCAGCCAAGCATATCATCGTATCATCGTAGCATTTAGCTAGAATTCAGAAATCTGCACAATATAAAATATGAAATGAAATCAACAGAAACCTCTCCTTACTAACATTTTAGTTTTCTACTGCTCATATGCTTTCCTGCAAGACAGTAGCAAGTGAGGTCATAACATTTCTGAAAGGCTACTTTGCTCTAAAGATAAAAAGCACAGATGAAACTCATGAATGGTCAGTGAGAGCTGTTGTGAGTACAACTGCAATTTGAGATGGAATTTGACCAAGACCACTGAAACTTCCTGCAAGTGCCCCTCACCCAACTCCTGCAGCCAAAGTTGGAACATGCTCAGAAAGCTAGAATGAAAAGGTAAACAAAGACAAGAAGCAAAACAAAAAGAAATCTCTAGGACTGTTCCTTTAAGTTTAATTCTGGTGGCTGCTAAAAAAGCAATTACTAGAAAATGCAAATCAAAATCTAAAGCAACTATAATTGAAGTAGTTAATATTGTAAGTGAGGTCTTCAGAAAATGGTAGGAGTAAATTGCATAGAAAAAAAAGGATGTTGTGGGAACAATACATGCACAAAATGTTGGGAATGTTTAGGGGAAAATACATGCAGAAAAAATGTTTTGGAGGAGGAATGAGGTTTAAGAGAAGGCAGGAATTAAATGTATGTAATGTTGCTTAGCTTATATGATTTAAAACAACAGATGTGAGAATGTTTGTAAATGTAAATTTATTAATTTGGTTTGATTACTTTTATAAAAATGTAAGTTTGCCTATGTCACAAGTGATCATTCAAAAAAAAGTGTTTACAAAAATTTACTACGGAGCAAGTCCTTACAGCCCTAACAAAAATAAAGAATGCCATGTTCATGTGCCCTGATAAAATTTTAAGTTGTTTTATTATTAGCATTAAATATGGCATATCTGAAGCTGTATTAAAATATCTAACACAAGCCTGGTCAGCGATTACATATCTGAATCATGGAGGGCAGCCACTGTAATGCCTTTACACAAAAATGGCCCAGCTACTAACCCTGAAAACTATAGACCCATCAGCCTCACAGCCTTCTATACAAGGCCATGGACCGTATCACTATGGATCTCAAATTTATATACGAATATTCTCTTAAGCTTGGAGCCCTATCAGTTCAAATTTGTCAAAGGCAGGTCTTGCCTCCGGTGTCTCAATTTCTTTGAGAAGATTACTCAAGGCAGTAAACTCGGCAGTTATGCTGTGCATCTCAATCTGATTAAGGTATTTTCTACTACTCACCATGTGGGTATTATAGACAAACTACCATCAAACCATACATTGTGAGGATGACAATAACTGTATGTCTACTAGAAATCAGGCTGTAAAGGTTGCAGGCTCCACCTCAGAAAGTAAAACTGACAGATGTGGTGACCCCTAGGGCTTGGCCCTAGGTCTTTTCTTCTTTGGTGTTTACTTCTCATACCTGCTAGCCAATATGCTTGATCTTTGACGAAATCTGTGGATGACTTCAATCAGGAAGTCATTATTCATTCATCCAGCAATGCACAAATACTCCAGTAAGGGTTAGGTTAAGTCTGTTAGCTATTTAAAACAGCAGAAAACCCGCAGAGAGAGTCCAAAGGATATTTTAAACTTTTTTATAGTGTCTCCCTGGTATTTTTCTGCTGTGTTAAAACATTTTCTAGTGGTTCCTGCTGAAACTAGGGTAGCTAGTAGCTGTAGTATAGTCCAGATACAGGTTTGCTGCTTCTGGGTCCGTTTGTAGTGGCTGTTTTCCAGGCCATCCTGCACACTACTGAGAGGACTGTGTTTAATGGCACCTGCCTGGCCTCTGGTGGTTGGTCTAGGGCTTGGAATAAGCATCCCCATTTGTTCTTTTGAACCTTTTTAAATTTTTTTCAAGTTTTTAGCTTCTGGTATTTAACCTCTGCATTTCAGCAGGTTTCTGCTAGTTTGCGCATCACACAGCATCGCTCACTGCCACGTAATTATGTGCAATAGCTGTACAGTTTTTCCCGTAGTTACAGCTGTAGGACATTAGTGTAGCCCTTAGTACTTTCCAAGTCAAAGTAATACTGATAGTGACCTAAAACCTATTAAATTACCAAAAAGCTCCTCCTTTATCGATCCTGAAAAGCCCCCACTCCCTTACTGACAACAGTTTTCAAACCTAGCATTATGGACAGTAGAACCACCCTTGTTGACCTGGGTCTCTTGAGGCAGTGTGGCAATTGACTCATGTACACCCACAACCCTATACTAATGACTCACTCTAGTACAGAGTGTGAGAGATGTATCTACACCAAGAATCTTGAATCCATGCTCTCTTACACTCGAAACAAACCCACCCACCCCTACACATGCATAGTACCACTACTCATACACAACCAACACAAAATCAACATACACTGTGGTTCTCTCAAAACAACTACGGAGACAGCAGAGATCTTCAAAACACAAGACTGCTACAACTAACCCAGTTCCCACAGCACTCATGACACATAGCAACACCAGTGTCTCATCTACCAAGCCCATAAGGTTTAACACTCAAACAAAATTTCTAGTCACTGGAGACTCAATAGCAATAAGGAGAAAGTCACAGTCAGCTGCCTGTCTGGTGCCAGGATTAGTCAGATCACGTATGCACTCATGACAGAGTCATGAAGGTACTTGTTGCTGACCGACCTAATTCATGCTGGAGTGAATGATCAGAGAACATGTCTCATTGGACTATAATCATGACTGAGCTCTCAGTACGTGTCCCAGGCAGGTATGTCCCTAGCCGTGAGCAGCATACTATCCTCACCTAGAATGATGCCACAGTATAAACAAAAAAAAAAAAAAAAAGGCAGATTTCAATAATCGCTTAGTTTTTGGTGTCATTCAAAGGGGATCCACTTCCTGCCAGCCTGGGAAGCCATGGTCAACAAACCTTGCTGCTTTGCCACAGACAGTTTGCACTTGGCACCTCTAGGCTTTCAGCTGCTGGCAAAGGCTGCTGCGCCCCCCATAGTGCCTTTTTAAGCAAAGTCTAGAAAACAAACTTACTGACATGAAATTTGCCAATCATAACAAAATAAAGATCATGCTGCTAAATGCTAGGAGCTTAAACCAAAAACTGCACACCCTGGAAGCACTTCTGTCACTGGAAGATATAAAGATCTGTGCAGTCACATAAACCTGGTTCAAGGCCTCAAAGAGTTCCCTGGTCTTGCAAGGCTACAATGCCTTCCACAGACCAGAAAATTAATGTGAGAGAACCAAGAGATAAATTCACCTCCCGTCTAGTTAGACTGGATAACTCCATGGAGTTACTCCCAGTTCAGTTTACGGTGGGCAAGACCCCAATTCAAGTCATAGTCAGTTATAGACCCCCTCCATTGGTCACAACACGCACAAAGCCTACTTGACTAAACTGGAGACTATCCAAATATTACCAAACACTCTGGTTATGGGGGCTTTCAATTATCCCAAATGGCAGAAAAAAACTTTGCAAGGATGGCAAGTGCAGAAGCCCAAACCAGGTAGAAAAACAGCAAACAGACCAGCACAAATGTGAGAGAGGAAATTTGACTTTATTGTTTAAACACCACACTGAAAAAGGCTTTTAGATGAAACCGGTCTTTGGACTGTCATCTGACTTTGTAATAGTCAAATTTTCTCTATCACATTTGTGCTGGTCTGTTTGTTTGCTGCATTTCAATTATCCCACCATCAACTGGGAAACCTACTCTAGCCTGGACCCGCTAGTGCAAATGTTCCTTGACTTTGTGAACTCAAATGCCCTGGAACAAAAATTGTTCATACCCCAACAGGAACAAACATACTAGATCTGGTCCTCAGTAACATGTCAAACAGATGCACTACCACAACTGTCGGACCCTCATTAGTTAAATCTGACCACAAATCAGGTCAACTTCGAGTTAACGTTAACACCAGAATTCACAAAGTGTGAAACCAGACTAAAAAACTTCAGGCAAACTATACCCTCCTAGGTGAAGGCATAAATGTATTCAAAGCCCCACCCCCAGCTGGAAGTGGTAACTACACCAAATCTTACACTAAAGCCCTATACAATCAGTTGCATAAGTGTACAGACTCAGCTAAACCAGAAAAAAAATCAAAGCCAGAGCCCACAGTAAAAATAAGCTGCCATGGTGGACATTCAGCATCAAATTTACAATAAACGCAAAAAGTTACTCTCCATGAAAGCAAAGGCGAGACCAACAATGGAAAAGCACCCTCCTCAGCATCAACAGGCAAATAAGACAACCTGTCAAATCCTCCAAGGGCCTTGTGATACAAATGTGACATATCTGGTGAGAGATATGCTTGGACAGCTTCATTGAATCCAGTCATGAAAACACACTCCAGTTATGAATTAGTTAGAATAGCTATGTGTGCAATCTTACATGTCTAAGTAAGAGATGTCAGGAAGGTTATGGGAACAGAATCTTGTATTAAGTTTGGAATGTGCATGGTGTCTGGCCAAGACCTAGTCACTATGCCACATCAGCTTCAGGGATGCAGGACTGAAGTCATCTACAGTTGTTTACACTACTGTCCTGCCTGTTTAAAAGAAGGGTTTTTCCAGACAGCAGACTAAAATCTCACATACGGATGGACACACCGCATAGGACTTATGCTTCCAGATGAACTAATCTTTGGTCAGACTGTTTTAGGTTTTCCCATTCATTGAAAGACTCGAAGTTTCATAGTTCAACTGGTGATGTTCTTTTTCTTTTATTGTATTGTATAATAGTATGAATTTTGATATCTGACTAAGTAAAGCATTGAAAGTAACTGAAGTGTTGAGCCTCTTCTCTACCCTTCGTAAACTTTTAAGTTAGAACATTTGCGGAATAGAAGGAAAATAAAATTTGGCGTAATAGACAGGATTCTGAAACGTTCAAAAAGAGGTTACCAAGGGAAAAGAATAGTGAGAAGGAAAAATGTATCCCGGGTTGGGATGATGTTCATGTATATAGTAAATTAGCTTCAGAATGGTCTGAAAAATACAGGGTTATGTGAAAATTGGGATGCATTAGCCTCTGGTGAACCAGACAATCTTATAAAATGTCTTAAAACTGTAGCAATATGTAAAGGAAAGGAATTAAGTGCCATATGCAGACCGGCTGGATCCTGCACTCTGCATACAGAAAAATACATGATCAGTTTCACATGATGAAATTGAAAACAGAAAACCTGCAAAAACACAGATGAATTGCAAACTAAAATAGTTATGTTACAATGCCAAAATACGTTGTTAATGGATAAAACGGATGCCTACCAGAACATAGCTGAAAGAGCTGCAGTTCGGGTAGCCCGTTATAAATAAGAGGCGAAAAGGAAAAAAATAAACGAGAAAAAAAATCGGTCAACAATTAGTGGTGGCTGGGGTAAGCTGGGATCCAGACACATGGGATGGGGGCATTTGGTATTCCGCGGATGAAGAGGACAGGGACTCAGCTGGTAGTTCAGAACAAGATGAAATGGTGGTAAAAGATGTAAAGCCATCTATTAGGTGGAAAATGATAGAGCCTGTCCCATTACCACAACGGGAAGCGGCCGGTAATGCAATGAGAGACCAACAAGGTAATGTAATATTAGTGCAGAGGGGACCAACAATCCTGGATAAGGTACACAAAGATTACACTACTCAGGAGATTGCAGATATCACAGCAAAGTTTAAACAGCTCCCTAGTGTATCATTATTGACAAGGGTGGTATGATTGCATGATATAGGGGCAGGAACTGTAATGGTGGATTGGGATGATTCAAAGAAATTCTCTACTCTCTGTCCAGATCCCACTATAGAAGATGAATTCCGAAGTTTTTCTGGTGAAGAGAATAATACAATTTTACAGGTGGTGGTGCAGGGGTATAGCAAAAAATACCAACAGCATCTGATTGGCCTGCCAATGATAAACCTTGGTATGCTTTAAAAGATGCCGTACGGAGACTAAAAGAAGAAGGAATGAAAATGGCAATTTTTATAGGACAGGCTGATATGATGAACGAAGCTATGACAATAGCCATGCGTAATTACATCATACGCACAGCCATGCCTGCTTATAAGCAAGTCATTATGACACTACTGATAAACCAGACAGGGAATCCCTTGTCTACAGTGGCAGAAGTGATTAGACAATTAGCGGATCTGGGTGACTAGAGACCCCGATCACGCTCAGGGACAAATACACAAAATAATGAAGGGAAATCAAGTCTAGTAACTGGCTAGGAGATGTTTTTAGCTTTACTTAAAGATGGAGTAAAAAAGGAAGATATAAATGGATCAGATACACAAACTTTATGACAAATGTACAAGGACAGGGGTTTGAAAAAAAGAATGCGAAAGATAGAGACGGAGGTAGTAAGTAACTCTGAAGGTAAGATAGCACAAGCTGAAAAGGGTTCCGAACTGAATGGCGGGTTATACAATCAGATACGGCAGCGGTATGCTGATCTGTTTGCAGGCATTGCAGAAAAGAAAAATGCATAGGAAACTGGTCAAGCTTCGTTATCTACCTGGAAGTTGGACCAGAGACCATATGTGAATTATTTTTGCAAAGGGTCCGAGCTTTGGTGGATACCGGAGCAGAGGCCACATTAATTTATGGAAATCCTAGACATTTCAAGGGACCGCGAGTGATAGTAACTGGTCTGGGTGGAACAGACGGAGGCAGTCCAAACAAAATTGACTATGAAGATTGGACAGTTACCAATAGGGACATACACTGTACTAATTGTACCGATACCAGAGTACATTATTGGAATAGATTTACTGAAAGGCATGACTTTACATCTATCGGATGGATCATACCAATTTGGTTTACAAGCACATTCCTGAATATTTCAGCTGTAACAGTGGGAAAGGTAAAAATGCCACCTGTAGTTTTACCCCCAGTGAAACAAAAGGTATATATGAAAATACCGTATACCAGGGGGGACAGGAAGAAATAGGAAATACAATTTAAGGATTTATTAGAAGCAGGGATACTACGAACTACTAGTAAGGCATTTAATAATCCGATTTGGCCAGTAAAGAAACCAGATGGTTCATGGAGAATGACAGTAGATTAGAGAGTTAAACCGTCAGACTGCCTCTCTTACTGCAGCGGCACCAGATATGGTTACGTTAAGAGAGAAAAAAATTCAAGAGACAGAAGGGGGATAGTATGCTGTAACTGACTTAGCAAATACTTTCTTTACCATTCCTACTGTAGAAGAAAACCGGTATCAGTGTGCCTGTACATGGCAAGGTAGGCAGTATACTTTTACATGCCTACCACAAGGGTATCTGCACAGCCCTACAATACGTCATAGAATAGTAGCAGAATGTCTAGATGAAATACATTTGCCTACAGATATTAGTTTGACACATTACACTGATGACATTCTGATACAAGGATCAGATGAACACACAGTGAGTGTGTAACTAAAATAATTGAACACAAGATAGATAAGGGATGGGAAATCAACCTCAACAAAATACAAAAACCTAGTCAAACCGTGAAATTCTTGAGAATCCAAAGGCATAAAGGGCATAGGGAAATATTACCCAAGGTCAGGCAAAAAATCTTAGAATTTCTGAAACCCAGAAATAAGAAGGATGCACAGCAGTTTGTAGGATTATTCGGATTCTGGAGACAACATATTCCCCATCCTGGACAGGTATTGGCACCTATTTACCAGGTTACCAGAACAAATATAATTCTGAATGGAAAGAAATGCCATTTCAAGAGGCCAAGGAAGTAATACAACAAGCACTGGATCTTTGGCCCCTTCGAATAGGAGAGTATCAGTAAAAAATATGTATGTTAACTGGAGTTTATGGCAAAAGCAGGATGGAAAAAGAGTTCTGCTAGGATTCTGGACTAAGAAACTACCTTATTAGAAACAGAACAATTGACAGTAGGGCATGAGGTGATTCTGCGCCCAGAGATACTCATTATGCAATGGGCAAGGAGTTTGCCAAAAACACATAAAATTGGTCATACCCAGGAGGCAAGTGTGATCAAGTGGAAGTGGTATATACAAGACAGAGCTAAGGCTAGGATTGGAGGTATTGCTACTTTACATGACAAAATTGCTGAGATCCCTACTGAAAATGTAAATGAACCTGCTGTTTTAGATATGATAGGAGGAATCCCCAGTTAAATGGGGAAAATCTTATGCAGATTTGACAAAAATCAAGAAATAGGGAAGGATTGGTTTACAGATGGCTCAGCAAAATCTGTTGGTGGCAAGCAACATTCGAAAGCAGTAGCATATAATCCCTCATCGGGGAGAATACTTAGTCAAACAGAAGAAGGGAAGAGTAGTCTATTACGCAGAATTATATGCAGTTCTTTTAGCACTACAAACGGACACTTCTCAGTGTCATGTATTCACAGATTCTTGGTCTGTGGCAAATGGCTTAGCCACGTGGATGCCAACATGGCAGAAAAATCAGTGGAAGATTCATACTAAAGAAGTATGGGGGAAAGAGATATGGGAGCAGATTTGGCAACAAATATATGAATCCCATATACAAATGACTGTTTATCATGTAGATGCGCATTGTTACCGATACTTTAGAGCACTTATTTAACACAAAGGCAGATGGAGAAAGCAAGATAACCACTTGATACTTAATCAAATCGGAATAGCCAAATGGGCTCATCAAAAATGTGGGTACTTGGGGGAAAGCTACATATCGATGGGCACTGTTGAGAGAAATGTCATTTATTGCACAATGTCCAATATGCCAGCATAATACTGCTAGGCCTATCCTACAAGTTATAGGGGACATTTAGCACGAGGTAAGCTACCAGGACAAGTTTGGCAGACAGATTATATCAGTCCCTTACCAAAAATAAAGGATGTGAATATGCGTGTAACATAGTAGATACCTTTTCAGGTTGTTAGTTGTACCTTATGGAAGGGCAACACAACAGAATACCATGAAAGCATTAGATTTTGTTAACACTATATTATGGAACACCCATACAGATACAAACTGATAATGGATCACATTTTAAGGGTAGATTAATTCAAGAATATTATACTGCGGTGGTGGTGCTGCGGTAGCGTTGTCGCCTCACAGTAAGACATTGTCCTGGGTTGTGCGTCAGGGCTGGCAACTCGGCACGTAAAAATCTACTGCCAATCATTAGCGGACCGGAGTTCCACTGTGGCGACCCCTAACCGGGAAAAGCCGAAAGACACATTAATTCAAGAATATTGCAGTGATCATAATATTGAATGGATTTATCATATCCCTTATTACCCTGAGGCAGCAGGGTTAACTGAATGTATGAATGGGTTACTGAAAACTCAATTAAGAAAGATGGAGAATGGTACATTAAGAAAATGGAAAGAGAATTTAACTGATGCATTGTGCATCTTAAGCAATAGACCTTGAACTGAAACACCCTTAAATAAGGATGTCAGACTCATGCATTTCAACAGGTATTTGAACCTCTTGAACAAGCTACAATAGAAAATAAGAAATCAGGCTTAACAGCTGGAGCCCATATATGGGTTACATTTGAAAATAGTCTGACAGAACCAATTGAAATTGTAGCTGTTGGTAAAGATAATGTAATTCTTATACTGGGGACATGTCTGGAAAATGGGAGCATGTCCCAGCATCCAAATATCATTTAAGGGAATGAGTACTAATATATTCTTTTTGTCTTTAGAAATATAAAAAGATTGTGGTGGAGTCCATTTGGTTGCAGGGAGAAAACCTCCCCATATCTGAAGAAATTATGCTATTTCGATGGAGGCAATTTTTGTTGCGACCACTTATATTACTTTTATGTTTTCCATTCAATATGTCATGAACACCTGCTTCACCAGCTGTATGCATAACCAAAATTGAATGGGGATGGAGAAAAAGTAATGCAAACCAAACACAAGGTAATTTTACATGTGAAGCGAATGAAGGTTGTAGTACTTTAACTATAACAACTCCATCCGGTGCCATGACATGGAGAGTGAGAAGAGGACATGTCTATTTATAGCTGACCGGAAATAATACTGACATAATCACGACAACTGTAATGGACATAAAATGTTGTGCATGTGGCTCTGATACTACAATTAAAGACAACTGGAACTTCTGTAAAAATGACAGCACAACAAATCTTTTCAATACCACAATTTCTATACAAAATATACAGGTACTATTTTGTATGAACGCAACAGTAATATATGGAAGAAACACTTGGGCATCACAATTAAATGTATTGCAAGAGCATTATATGATGCATACTGACCAGATTATATGAAAACCATCTAAGTGTGTCAAAGTAGCACAACAATATCAAAAATATGTTGTAAATTTTAATCTGACTTTTCCTACAACTAAGCAGTGTCGATTTAAACGAGCATGGTATGACACTGTCTTAAGAGGAGTCAGTGTAGAACTTGGAACATTAAACTCTATTGATAATGAAGTTTTAAAGAGTAAGCTGCATAACACAGGTTACGATATTGCACAGGCAATACAGTTACAGGCACAATGGTTGCCTGCTATTTGGAGTCGACAGAAAGAACATTTGGATTTTAACAAGGAATTTATTGAACAGTTCAATAGTAGATTACATGCACATTTTCACTTTAAGAATGTGACTGTACTACTCAATTGGACAGAATGTAGTTTAAATTATATATATATATATATATATATGTGCAAGCGCAAAAACATAACGTTCAAATGAAATTAATAACCGCTAATGAATATGCATGGAGAACCTTGTTTAAGAAATGGCTTCCAGAAACACACTGGCTGTTTATACAGCCACACTTTACAATATGTACAGATTTGGAGTGTACAGGACAGTTTATTCATTATAATGTAACACAACCCAAAACTGTGTGTCAAATGTTAGTATTACCACAGCTTTTAGGCCCACCTTATCAGCTGAGGTTACCTACTCTGCAGGGAAATTACATTGATAACCGATGTGTGGTATTTTTGCTAACACAGTGTGTTACTACTTTAAATGGATTGAATTGCAGGCAACACTCACCAGTATACAAACCTTGTTTGTTACAACATTCAGTTAATCTTCGTTTCTGGACTGTGTTGCCACCAATATACGAAATGTTTATAGAGGTATCAGAACAGTATATATGTATGGCATATAATCATAGTATTCCAATACTTAAAACAATTCCTTTTGTGGGATGTTTTCAGAACGTTACACATTTGACATGGTATAACACTACATATATTTTCGAGAAAACACAGACACAGAAGGTGCATTTTCTGATGAATTTCAAATCACTTTCTAAGCATAAATTTATCGCTCTCATTACATGCTTTACAGAAATTAAATTCTAGTGAATTATTAATACAGCATTTACAGAAAATAAGACTGCTGGATCATGAAATGAAAACTAACTGTAAGTGATAAATTAGTACACTTAGCTAAAAAAAATGCAAGCAGATGCAGTCATTGGTGGGACATTTTTTCAGGGCATTCACCCAAAGCAACCCAATTTTTTAATTGGTTGATTCATCCAATATTACTTATTTTGTGCGTTTGATTATTAGAATAACCATTTGGAATTGCTGCATAGCATGTAGATTGCACAAACATTATCCTGTAATATATCAATATACCTGATGATTCAATGAATCTAGCAACCAAATGCGATTCAAATGTGACATGTCTGGTGAGAGATATGCTTGAAAGACAGCTTCATTGAATCCAGTCATGAAAACAGTCCAGTTATGAATTAGTTAGAACAGCTACGTCCAGTTATGAATTAGGTAGAACAGCTGTGTGTGCAATCTTACATGCCTATGCAGTAACAGAGGTCAGGAAGGTTATGGGAACAGAAATGTGCTGTGCATGGTATCCGTTTATCCAGTAGCAGATGTTAAGGTGCTAATGTGTGCAATTTCAGATGTCTATGCAGTAACAGATGTGTTATGACAACAGAATTAAGTTTGGAATGTGTATGGTGTCTGGCCAACACCCACTCACCAGGCCACATCAGCTTAAGGGATGCATGACTTAAAGTCAGTTGTTTACACTACTGTCCTGCCTGTATAAAAGAAGGGTTTTTCCAGACAGCAGACCGAAATCTCACCTACGGATGGACGCACCACGTAGGACTTATGCTTCCAGATGAAGTAATCTTCTGTCTGACTGTTCCGTGATTTCCCAGGTCTTGTCTTGTCGTATGAATTTTGATATCTAAGTAAAGCACTGAAAGTAACTGAAGTGTTGAGCCTCTTCTTTACCCTTGGTAAACTTTAAGTTAGAACATTGGCGGAACAGAAGGAAAATAAAACAGGCCTCTGAGAAAAGCTTAGCTAGTACAGCCAAGGATAACCATAATGCATTTTACAGCTATAAAAAGGTAGCACCCAAGCATGTGCAGAACTAGTGATCAACAGTATCACACATTGACCCAACAGAGACAGCAAACCTAACGGATAGGTTTGGTGAAAATGTCACCCCCCCTAGCTCCTCCAAATCTACCACAAATCTTGCCCCAAACTCCCCGCACCCTACATATCTGAAGAACAGGTCATCAAAGCCTTGTCCAAGGCAAAAACACAGCCTCTATGGGACCAGACGACATCCCAGGCCATCTCCTAAACAGGCTAAAACATGAACTAGCATTACTATTAAGTACCCTTTTCATAGTCTAACCACAGGCTTTTTCCAGCAGAACAGAGAAGAGCAACAGTTATTCCCCTCCACAAAGGTGGCCTAGCAACAGACCCAGGGAATTGGAGACCCATTAAGCCTGACCAGTCTCATCTGTAAGGCCATGGAACATATTAATATGACCTCATAAATAAAGACATAGGTGACCTCCAAACTCTGGATCCTACCAAATCTGGCTTCATCAAGGGCAGATCCTGACTAAAAAATCTTGTGGATTTTTTTCAAAAATGTAACTAGGGCTACTGATGAGGGCAAATCCATGCACAAGGCTTTAGAAACATTCCCATTATGCATTACTGATGAACTTAGCAAACTGAATGTAAACCTCTTTGTTGTAAGATGGGTTGCTAACTGGCTCAAGAACCGGACACACACCATCAAAGTGGGCGACTCCACACCAGCCAGCAGACCTGTCACCAGCAGGGTACCACAGGGGTCAGTGCAAAACTAAGGAGCTGTGGCTGACCAAGTCTGCAGATGACTGCAACATGGATGCAATTATCGATTCCCCAAATGACGTCAGTATACTCCAGGAGGGTCTTGCGCAGACCAACGACTGACGTAGTCATGGTCTCAAACTTGAATGCAAAGAACTGCATCATCATTCCCTTCATCACAATGTTCCTTCACACTATCAAAATCAACAACAATACCAAAGTACCCACAAAGTGGTAACAGACTTGGTTCACAAGTTGACCATGACCTTAACTTCAACCACCATATGTCTACTGTAGTAAGGAAGGCTTTCTACATAGCACACTTGGATTAGTAAAGGCATCACCTCGAGAGTAAAACAGGTTATAACCCCTCTATACTCAGAACTAATCCAGCCCATAATTGAATATAACACCCCGTTCTGCATGTACGAATTTGCAGCAATTGAAGAGACTTTGAGCAAAGATGATAAGAGACTCAAGCACGTGCTGCATACACAGACTAAAGTCCCTGTCATTTTACTCTGTATCATATATACTTCTTGGGTGAGACTTATGGCAGGCTTACAGAGCAATTTCAGACCCAAACCTAATGAACTTGCTACATATCCATAAATCAAACGGGACTGGGGCCAACAATTCCAAGGATCTAAATATGGCCCGTGACTTAAATAGGCCATGCTGGAGGGGCAGATTTATCTCCGAGTGACTACTGCATCTTTGCAAAAGGCTACATATTCATGTGAAACAGAGCACCTCTATGACACTGTAGAAAAGGAAGCTGGACGAGTGGATGAGGTACCATAAATTCTTACCAGGAATAGTGCCCACAACTCTCCTGGATATGGGTAGTCATTACTAAATGCAATCCTGGATATTAACTAATGTTTCTATGGCATTACATTGGGATGAAACGGTTAGGCTTGTAATGACCACCAGATCCACAGCCTAGTAAATTCCTATGATCCTATAATAAATGGTGGAAGGATAATGGTCTAAAACTAAATGTAACAAAAAAAAAAAAAATGTAGTATAGTCCCAATTTGGTAAAGCTGCCTAGTCAAGAAATCTTAAATCTGTCATAATTATCCAACAACATCTCCTTCAGTACTAAAGAGGTCTTGGGTCCACTGCTGTACTCGTATGTTAACCCGACCACTGCTGAATATATTCCCTTTGGCATGCACCTTTCAAAATACATTGCCCAATTTAAACCTCAAGTCCCTTAGTTATCCTGAATGACTGGCAGCCCTCTCCCTGCATTCAGTTTCCTACCAGCGCTTGCACGGAGATCTTTGTTTAGCTTTTTTTAAACATAAAAAGACCCTACATTCCTTAAACTACAATGTCTACACAGAACTAATGATTCCTCAAACTCCTGAACGATCTTAATATTTATCAACAAAGTAATAGGAGAAACTGACATGATATACATTATTTGTATGAGACATCAGACTGAGGTCCCATCTGCCCAAGTTGATGGTAGCTCATGTAGATTAAAAGACCCACTCTACTTATCAAGAGTAGGAGTCCATAATGTACGTCCTACCAACACCATACTCTTTTTTTTTTTTTTGTCTCCCTTCAATACATCAGAAAAAATATTTAAAAAATTATAAAAAAAATATATAAAAATGTAACTGTCTATACTGTCATTTATCACATACTTCACTCTTCCAAACCTTTTTGCTACAACCAAACAACCTTTTATAAAATTCCATTTAAACAACAGTGCCTTTGTTCTAGCATCTCGTATGTTCCATATAATTATCATAAATATTCTAATGCGTCTCAACTTGTCTTGCACAATACTGATATTATCCATAAAAAATGTTATCCACATCCCATGCTAACATGTTTTCTTTTCTTAACCTATCCCCTGTCCCTGTGCATTGTATGAATGCACATGTTCCATTGTTTCCTCTACTTGACATGCATTACACATTCTGTCTTTCAAAGTTCTGTATGACTTTTACCAGCAACTTAACCTCAAAGTCTTGTATTTCATGCATAAGTTCATAGGTGCTCACTAGGCTAATGACCACAAGGGTCATTTTAAGCTTAGCCGTGCATCCCAAATCTCTGGCAATTTCTCGTACCCTTGATAAGTGTAAGCAAGGGGCTTTGGAGATTAAACATTTACAGACTGCCTGTGTCCATTAAACATAGGTGCCAAACCAGGGATGAATTTCTTGTTTTCCTTTCCTGTTCTAGCTTACAGTGTTGGGATAACTGACTGACCTAACATGGTATTGTATCATTTGGACAGGAAAACCAGAAAAATGCTTCTTGCTAGTCAAATAGCATACAATAGTCAGCGAGTACCAAGATTATATATTCCTCATTCTGAAGAAGGTATGGGCCACCTCGAAATTGATTACATGTACAGATCTGCAAATGCAGGACTGTATACATATCTGCTGACCTCACAATATCCAAACATAGTGAAAGTTTTAAAAAGTACAGTTTTGTACCTACCATAAATGTAGATGTTAGAGTGCTCATACAGCTGCAGTCATAACAGATGGGTTATCCTGCCGTCAGGCGGGTCCTCGGTTGGACGAATTCCAAAGTCTAGGTCCAGCGTCTGTTGTAGTCGCTTCTTCCCTGACGTCAGTGCGGCAGGGGTATATAAAAGAACCAGCTGATGCCATCTTCTTCAGTTTTTCTTGCCCCAGATGTCAGTTGCCCTCAGAAGGAAGGCAAAACAAACTTATGCAGTCATGCAATATAGAATAATCAAAAAACAGTAGTTTGCAAGCAAATACACCATAAAAGAATACCCCAAATAGGTTGTATGAGAAGGTGTTTGTCATAAGGCCTGTCCTAAGAGGGGATGGAGGGAGGGAAACCTGGACTGCAGCTGTATGAGCACTCAAACATCTACATTTATGGTAGGTACAAAACTGTACTATGTTCATCGTGCATACAGCTGCAGTCATAACAGATGGGTAAAATCCCAAAGCCAAGTAGGGGTGGCAGGCACCTAGTGGAACTAGGAGGAGCTAGGATGCCCTGCAAGACAGCTGTGGCAAATCCCGCTCTAGATTTTGAGTACAGTGGAAGGTGATAGTGTTTGGAGAAAGTGTGCACTGAACTCCAAGTGGCTGCTTCCAAAATGTCCTTGGTAGGAACCCCCCCTGAGGAAAGCTGCAGAGGTAGCTGTGGCCCTTGTGGAGTGGGACCTGATGCTTGAAGACACAGCTTTTCCATGAAATGAGTAACAAAAGCGTATGCAGTGGGCTATCCATTTTGAGATTGTCTGTTTGGAGATGGCCTTTCCTTGAGCACCCGAGCACCTTTCCTTGAGCACCTGTAGCATAGGACACACAGAGTTGCTCGGATTTCCTGAATGGCTTTGTCCTGTCCAAATAATAACGTAGTTATCTGTGAATGTCCAAGGAATGCAGTAGTCTTTCCCTTTTGTTTTGTGGGTTAGGGTAAAAGGTAGGTAAGTGGATAGTCTGATTCAAGGCTACACTGGATACTACCTTTGGCATAAAGGTAGGGTTCAATGAAAAAAGTCACCACTCGGAGTTAATGCTCTACTGTGCAAAGCCAAAATCAAATAAATAAACGTACCACAAAACAGCAAAGCAATGAAGAGGTAAAGAGTACTGCAAAACAGTCCCATACACAGTGCAAACAACAATCCTTAGTAGCAAGATGTTCAAATAAGCGTATTCCAATAGATCTATGGATGAGAGAATAAAGGAGGATCCATGTTGTATTGTACAGAAATGGCTGAAGCATGGATTTTGATGGAGAAGGAAAGTCCACTGTTTTAACATCTCAGCTAGGGGCTGCAATATTTGAGGTATATTTATTACCCAGGGATTCTGGCCCTTTTTCTGATTCCAGGCACAAAACCGCTTCCATTTGGTGGAGTAGGCTTTTCTAGTAGAAGGTCTTCCGGCCTCCAAGATGACATCCTGCACCTCCTTGGAGAGGAGGGTCTGTTGTGAAATCAAGGGATTCTCCATGCGGCTAGATTTAGGGTTTTGAGCTGGCTGTGAAGAGTTTTGAAGTTGTGCTGGGACAACAGAAGAGGCACTAGAGGTAGGATCCATGGTGGGGAATGCATCAGGCTCTTCAGGAGTGGATACCAGTGTTGTCTTGGCCAGTCTGGAGCAATTAGAATCATTTTTGGCCTCTCTGCTCTGGCTTTTAATCGAACTTTGGGCAGCAGAGGGAGAGGCAGAAAGGCATAGACTGTCAATGTTGTCCAACTGAAGGAAAATGCGTCCACTTTCCAGGCCTGTGGATGATAGGTCCTTGTGCAAAATGTTTTCAGTTGGTAATTTCTGTGGGTAGCAGAGAGATCTAGGTCTGGCTGTCCCCATGCCAGAGTTATCTTTTCCGAAAACTTGAGGATGCAACTTCCATTTGTGTGAATCGGTCATATTTCTGCTTAGGCTGTCTGCCAGTGTGTTTTCCTTCCCTGGCAAGAATTTTGCCTGAAGTTGGAGTTGCAATTCCAGAGCTGTGTTCCAAAGGGTCATGGCTAGTCTGCACAGGGGGTATGAATGAGTTCCCCCCTGTTTATGTACCACATCACTGTGGTGTTGTCTGTCCTTATCAATAGCTGGCCTGGATGCAGTAGGTCTTTGAAGGCCATAATAGCATTTTGCACTGCTAGCATTTCCTTTTGGTTGATGTGTAGGTGCTTCTCTTTTTGGGACCATTTTCCTTGAATGCACTGATCTTTCATGTGTGCCCCCCAGGCGTAGTCCGAGGCATCTGTTGAGGATTTGATTTGCTTGAGGTATGCAGAAAGGGAGACCTTTGTTTCTTTGGCATGCTTGAGCCCACCACAGAAATTCCTTTTGAAGACATGGAATGAGTGGTATAATTGTTTTCAAACTGTGGCTGTGTTGAGACCATAAGTTTTTTAGGTACCATTGAAGCTTCCTCATATGCAGCTTTGCACATGGGATCAGCAGGATGCAAGATGCCATGAATCCCAGAGCCTGCAGGACTTTCCTTGCAGTCAGCCTGGTGAAGGTTGCCATTTTGCTGAAGTACTGAGATAGTTGCCCTTGCTTGGCTGGCGTGAGGTAGGCCATCTGGGTGTTTGTATTCAAGCTGGCACCCAGGAAAATTATTGTTTGAGGGGGTATTAGTTTTTATTTCTTTTTGTTGACTGTGTATCCCAGAAAGTTCAACATATTACAAACACCAGGTGTTTCAGAAGTATGTCCTTGCTGTCCGCTTCGATCAGGCAGTCGTCCAGATATGGGTATATTTGTATTCCTTGAAGTCTGCAGTAGGCAATTACTGATGCCAGGCATTTTGTAAACACTCTGGGCACAGTAGATAAGCCAAAGGGCAATGCAGAGAATTGATAATGGGTTGAACCTGCAAGAAATCTGAGGTATCTTCTGCAATCTTGTCTGATAGGGACATGCAGGTATGCCTCCAGGTATGCCTCCTTGAGGTCCAATGTTACCAGCCAAGACTCCTTGCCCAGCATGGGAAGAAGCTGCTGTAATGTGAGCATCTTGAATTTTGGTACCTGTAAATATGTGTTTAGGATGGATAGATCTAAAATAGGTCTCCAATCTTTGTCTTTCCTTGGTACCAGGAACAGTCTGGAATAAAACCCTTGACCTTGTTCTTTTGCAGGCACCTCTTGAATAGCTTTCATGTCTATGAGAGCTGAAATTTGTTTTTGTGCCTCTGCCCTTTGATTTTGTGGCAGGTTTGGCATGCCTCACATTTTTGGAAGGGTGTGAAAGTGGAATCTGTAGCCTCTGTCTATAATGTCCAGGATCCATTTGTCTTTGCGACAATATGCCAATTTTTTGAGAATAATGCCAGTTTTCCACCTAAAGGTGCTGCCATTAAAGCTTTGCTTGGCAGGTAAAGGGGAAAGTCATTGTGTCTGCTTTCTGAATGACTGATCTATCTTCTCCACCTCTTGGGGTCGGTGCTTGCCATTGCCTGGCTCTGAATGATCCTTGAGATTGCCCTCTACCTCTCGGGCGCCTGCATCTGCCTCTGAGGTCTGTCCGTGGCTGGAAAGGACCAATTTTTTGAAGGCCAGTTTCTGCTGAAACGTGGAGGTTGTACCTGTGGGAAATCTTTCACTGTTTGCATTGATCTCACCTTTTCCTCCATTTTCTTTAGTACCTCCTTAGCTTTAACACCAAACAATACATATTTTTGAAGAGGTGCATCTAGTAATTTAGCTTTGACATGATCTAGTAAGGCTTGTTCCTTGAGCCAAGCATGTCTACGTATGACAGACCCTGTAACAGCAGCTCTACACGAGGCCTCTAAAGCATCAAAACCACACTGCAAGGTATGTTTATCCACTTGCTCTGCACTATGCAACAAATCCATCTGGTTGCTCAGGTCATGTCATTTTGGTTTTCAACTCAGATAATAAAAACTGTTGATACTTTAACATATGGAACTGACAGTTTAATGCCCTCATGGTTAAAGTGGCCGAGGTATACACCTTTTTCCCCCACCTTTCTAAAGCTCTGGAATCTCTCTCTGAAGGCAATGGGTTTTTAGCAGTAGAGGCCTTAATTCCCTTGGGACCCTATGAAATAGTTTCTGGGTCAGCAGTATGGCTTTTGTATAGGAACTGGTGTGAATCAGGAACC
This sequence comes from Protopterus annectens, assembly GCF_019279795.1. NCBI lineage: Eukaryota > Metazoa > Chordata > Ceratodontiformes > Protopteridae > Protopterus > Protopterus annectens. The sequence goes on from NC_056738.1 coordinate 174,127,716, forward strand.
CGGTAATACCAGTCTGGTTTAACAGGAGCTGGAGGTAAAGAATCTGGGTTGAGGCTGGCTTCAGTGTACACATCATCTAATATTTCTAAGACAGGAGGGATAGCCAGAGGCCTATGCTGGGGGAGCAAGAGAAAATCCCTGAGCCTTTTCTTGGAATCTGAGTAATCTTGGCCTTCCCAGTGAAAGTGTTCCCTCAAAGTATGTAGGGTTTCCCCAAAAGAGTAGTCCTCGGGGGGGGGGGGGGACCGAGGGAATAGACTCCTCTGCATCAGAGTCTTCAAAAGGAGAATATGTATATTCCTGGTCCTCAGATTGTTCAGAGGTAATAGAGGCTTGATCTGAGGAAGGGTAGTCTTCCTCTAATCTGGTCCTTTTGTCCAAGGGGGGTTGAGAACCCCTGATAAGAGTAATCAAATCCTCAGCCATTTTGAGCATCTGTTTTTTAGGCATGGGGCCTAGAGAGGGGGTCTGAGGTCCTTGTTTTTTTATAGTTTTAATGGCCGCTTTAGATTTTGTGAAAGCCTTAATAGAGAAGGAGGAAGGCCTGAAGACACCTTGAGAAATGGCAGGCCTGTCTAAACTCTGGGTTTCCCCGCAAAAAGTGGCGTCTGTATCTGTAGTCAGAATAGGGGCCGAGGAGCCTGCGATCTCGGGCACAGAAGACACCAGTAATGAAGTGTCATCGGTACTCCGGGGCTGCGTAGGTGCCTCGCTGAGAACCGGTAGTTGGCCTTAGCGTGGTATCAGTAGAAGTCGCGGACCTCGTATGTCAGTCCTTATCTTTGCGTCTTTTACTCAAAACTTGAGTTGGAGTATCCGACGACATAATAGAATTAAATTTTTTACCAAAATAGTGATGGGCGAACTCTGCCAGATGCTTAATAGTGCGTTTGTTGAATCTAGCACAAAAACGGCAGGCCGAGACGTCGTGGTCTGGGCCTAAGCAAGGAATACAGAAAGAGTGGAAATCCTTATGCTGTATTTGCTTCCCACATGAAATGCAATTACTTTGTCTGACATCGGTCTGAGGCAAGAAAAGATTCCCCAACGGGGTACTTAGCTTTCAAGAAGACTTCGGCTGAAATATTTTCGTAAATCTCAGGAGCTGGCTGACCGGCACTTGCGAACTGCTTCTTCTTTGGGCACCGCGCGGCAAGAAAGACTGAAGATGGTGTCGGCTGGTTCTTTTATACCCCTGCCGCACTGACGTCAGGGAAGAAGCGACTACAACCGACGCCGGACCTAGACTTTGGAATTCGGCCGACCGAGAACCCGCCTGACGGCAGGATAACCCATCTGTTATGACTGCAGCTGTATGCACGATGAACATCATGAGGAGAACAAGTCTAAAATGACTTCACTGCTTAGTTTAGCAGAAGTACATAGATGTTGAGCGGGAAAGGAAATCAAACCAGAAGTAGACAAAAGTTAGGCAGCAACTGAATGAGACAATAAACAAAAGAAAGCACATAAGGTGAAGGACCAGATGAGAAGGCAACAAAAAGTGGGAAAGCATAAATACAGTTGCAAGTACAGAAAAATCCTGGAACAGTCTCATATTGATCAGGATTTGAGAAGGAATGGCTAAGGAGAAGCAAATTTAAACCAAAAGATGAAAGGTTAATATTGGCGGCCCAGGAAAGTGGACTATGTACACACTGATTTACAAAGTCCATTGAGCACATAGGAGAAAGGAGAAAGGAAAACTGCAGGTTTTGTAAAACAGAACTGGAAATAGTCACACATCATGTTGCTGGTCAAGATATACTAATGATAGAAGGACTGTATACTCAAAGGCATAATAATGTGTCAAGAGTGTTGCATTGGGGATTGTGGAAACATAATAATGAAGTAGCTGAAAAACATTGGAAACATGAGCCACAAAGCATTATAGAAAATTATGAAGTCTATATTACATGGGATCACCCACTACCAACAGTTTAAAAATAGATGCGAGAAAACCAAATATTGTAGACCATGAAAAAACAAAAGTAGCATTGATCACTGAAATTGCTACAATGTCATACGTACAGAGACACACAAAGTCATAAAATACCAGGATTTCCAGGTAAAAACTAGGGCAATGTGGAAGACTGATACCCAGACAGGAGCAATGGGTCTCATAAAAAATAATTTACAATCCTTCTTAGATGTGTTACTGATACATGCAACTCCATATGAACTGCAGAAGGAGTCAATACTGGGCACCTTGTGGGTACTGTGGAGAGCACTTCTGGCTATCAAAAATTGAAACAATACTAATTTCATGAAATTTATTTATATTTTGACTTAGGAATGGGCTTCATTCCCATCATGGTATTAGAAACCCAAAAGACTTGGAGAAATTAAAAAAAAGAGAGAAAAGAAAGCCTCTCACAGCAGAGCCAAAATAGCATTCCAGGAGTTCACAGTTCTGGGAAATTGCCTTGGCAGTGATTTTTTTCTGAAGGATCTGTCTACGCTACTCTCCATACACTCACCTATAACTGTGAACGTGTAGTGTGTGTGGACTTCTCTCTCTATATATACACAAACACATTATATATATATATATATATATATATATATATATATATATATATATATATATATATATATACATACATACATACACACACATATATATATATATATATATATATATATATATATATATATATACATATATATATATATATACATATATATATATACACATATACATATACACACATATACATATATACACACACATACATATACACACACACACACACACACAAAAACCCCTCCTCTGCTATTTTAGTAGCATTTCATTCTTCTTTACTAGAGTATAACCAAAAAATTTACATAGAACAGTCTCGTCACTGTTTTCTCATGCAACTCTATTCTTTCCTATATGCATATCTCCCATTCCTGATTTTTGCTTGCATTTCTGTAGCTTTCAATCTTCCTGTCCTTTCTAAAATCCATAATCTCCCAAATCGTTGCATATCTTAACTTTAATAGGCGTGCTACAATGTTCTCTTCAATTTTACTATGCTCACTATACAAATCAAGTGTATTATTGCCAAATGTACCAACTTTAACCACCACTGCCCTGCAAACACACACAAATTAATACCGGTAGCTATCTTTTTTCAAAAGAAACGCACAGGCCAGCACAGCATAATCAGCAGAATAGTTTTTTATTCCAAAAAAATGGCTAACAAGGCTTCTTTGGCCAGTATTTTCAATGCCTACTTTTATAGACACCATTGCCAACATTACTGCTTCCTTCTCATCAACTCTCCCCAATATTCCTACACCTACAACTGCATCACCCCATTCCCCCCTCACAGCACCCCACTACTCCCATTAATATTTCACAAATCTTGGATCACACCTCTCCAAGCACCAATACCCTATCTTCAATTTCCTTAACACAGTCTCCACACCCTTAGTTTAACTTCTCTCCCATCACCACCTCCTTCATTAAAAATCTTCTGTCAAAATTAAAACCAGGTTCAAACTCAGCCGACAAAATCCCTGCCAAATTCCTAAAAAATCACTGCTGATGCTGTGGCCTATCCCATAATCAATAGATCAATTCTTGAATCTTATGTTCCTTGCCTTTGGAAAAAAAACAATCATCCCTCTTCATAAAGGTGGCCCCTCAAGTGACGTCTCCAACTTTCATCCCGTTATACTCTTCCCCCAACTCTAAAATCCTTGAAAAATGTGTGCAAAAACAACTCCTAGACTCTCTCCTCAAACAAGACCCTCTCTTCAACACAGCACAACTTCAGACTAGGTCACAGCACATCCACTTCTTTGATTTCATTCCTAGACATAGTCAAAGCTAGGAACTAAGGACACATTGTGTCTGGCCTTTTCTTATATCTGTCATAAGCATTTGACACCATCTCTCATCCTATCCTCTTTTCTCAGCTATCAAACATAGGATTATCTCCCCAGGCAGTCAACTGGTTTCAAAGCTCTCTCTCCACTACAGAGCACACTATCAAGTGGCACAATTTCACCCTATCTTCTCAGCCCCACAGGCATCCACCAGGGTTCCATCTTAGGACCTCTGCTCTTTAATATTTTCATTAATCTCCACTTGGCTATCCTACAGGGCTCCCTTGTCCAGTACGCAGACAACTCACCCATAAGTCTGCTCTGCACCCAATGCAACAATACTTTACCAAAATACCCATGAAGTTTTTCCTCTGTGGAGACCTGGCTTTACACTAACCATCTTTCTCTTAACCCCCAAAAAACTAAACTTATGATTTTCACACCCAAGAGACCATCCCATATAAATAACCCAACCTCAACATTTACTCACTCAACGCTACAAAAATTGAGTTAGTGGCCCACACCAAATTACTAGGTGCAATAGATGAAAACCTCAAATTTGACTCCACTGTTCACCAATCTGCAGCCGTCCCTGCAATCAAAATTAGAAATATGCTACAACAAGATCACTAAATACGCTATGAACGCTCGCCACTCAACTCACCACTGTATTGACCTAAAAAAGTTGCAACCACCCAAACATTCCCAATTACTCACAAACTTATTTATAAACCACAAATCTGACCTGCACTAAACTCGGTACTCACCCTTTATAACCCTACTAAGCCACTATGATCTCAACAGCAGCTTCAAGTCCTTAAATCCTGATTACCTGCAGAACAGTTACTATATTCATGGACCATGGCCAAAAATTGGAATTCTCTGCCTACAGCCATCTGCCTTAAACATAATCCCAGCAAATTTAAAACTGCACTTCAAAACCATTTCCTCTCCAATTGGATTTGTAACTGCTCTAGTTCCTCCTCCGCTATTACTTAATTTCTCCACTGAACTTGGTCAGTCCTTCCCTTCCATACTTGCGAGGGGTTTGGTTGGAGTGTTATGCTTTTGTCTTCGCTGTTGGCACTGGATGGGGTTTGCCATCACATCAAGCCAACAGCAAAATTACGGCAGTGGATTTCATTTTATCCTTGAGACTTTAGATTTATGCTTTCTACAGATACATCTTTTCAAGCATCTAGTTGGGACAGTCAGGCAATTTAGTGAGATAATTCAGTGTTTGCTGGTTTATGCTGGTTCTGCATCTGGGGTGGCTCTGGACTGTATATGAGAATCAGGCTAATTTACGGCAAACCCAACAGATTTCGGATCTTATGCAGACTACAGAGGTGACTTTTTTCATCTCATATCTATTGGGCTGTGCAACAGTCCTTGGGTTATAGCTCTACCGTTAAGTTATACCAGCATACACTATTTGCTTTTGGAAGGGTGCTGCTTTTCGTTAAAGGGTTCCTGCTGAACAGGCATACATAACTCGTTTGTTGGGGTCTGGACTGAGCTGAAATGAGTTTGTTTCTCTAGCTACACTCATTTTTTGGTCTGTGACTGTGCGGGTGGTATAACCCTTTGTTGATTTATTAATATCAGGTGTTTTTTCGGAAATTATAATTTTTAGGATTTTTTGCACCTGTTTGTTAATATTATTTTGGGATAACAGTTATGGATCGATTCTAACAATTTCATTGGAGAAATTGTTTGGGCCCAAATTTCTTCCTTGCCAGATTGGGGGACATTATTTGGCTGAATATTACATTCAACAATAGATCTTCTGTCAACATTTTTTCCTGGACATTTTGGATCATGGTTGAGCGTTTCTTATGGAAGGAGCCTTTCATTGTGATGGAGCATGGACAATGTGTATATTTCTTCAACAATAAAACATCTTTTTTGTAATCTCTGTGGACTGCCTTTAACAATTTCACTAGTGACACGTTTTGGGTCTGAATTTCTTCTTTGCTGAACTGGGAGACATTTTTTTTGGTTGAATATTATATCCAGCAACAGATTTTTTATTTTTGTCATCATTTTGTTCTGGGACATTTTGCATTATGACAATGTTTCCCCAAGGAAGAAGCCTGTCATTGAATCCTTGCTAACAAAAAAAAAATATTAAGTCTGGAATTGTTTTATGCTGGGTATATATGGTAGAAGTTAGGGTTTATTTCCAGCTGTAGTATGTGCAGGTTTTGCTAGTTTATTATAACAATCATGTTTATTTTCTAAATATGCATAGGATTTATTGCTTTTGAGACCATGTAACTAGGTGGTCTAGGACATAGTTATATTGTGCTGTTTTAGGGTACATTTACAAGTTTACTAATATATGAACACTATTTTCTTAATACCTCATGGGCAGGTTTTAGACACCACTGGTTGTGGAATTATGTCTCCTAAATAGGTAGAGTAATTATGTTTACTGGGCCTAAATTTTCATTTTGCATATTTGGATGTTACAGAATTAGTTTAAAATTTGTTTTAGTAGGGCAATGTTCCTTGGCAATTTTCAACTGTTTGTTATTTAAACTGCAGCAAAACCACCTTGCAGGTTTGAAGGTACAGCTGGTTTTGTTCCTCACTATGGTACTATATTAAACTGATAGGATGAGGTCTTAATTTATTGGGCTTGGTGCCCAGGATTACACCCATTATTGGTTGGTTATACCCTTCACTGTTGGGGTTAGCAACTATTAGTTCTATAAGGCCAATTTGGCTTTTTGATCATACTACATGGTCATATGAGACCATTTTTCTGATTATGAACTTGTGGTGATTTGGTGTACGATTTACACATATATATTGTGGAATTTGAATTGCCAGACTTTTAGGGGAATGTAGTATTGTGAGGATTGGTATAAATGAGCTTATGCTCTTTTTCCTTACACAAAGGCTATTATTGTTCCCTGGTATTTGGTTTGTTTGATTGAACTAGGGAACGTAGTTTTGTGTTATGATATGGACTGATGTCCATTTACAACAAGGACTATTATAATTCCCTTTTGCTTGTGTTTTTGGGTCTGGCTCTACATATTTATTGCTGATCGGAGAGATTAGTTATATCTGCTCATATTATTATATGACCAAATATTTTATTTGGGTGGATTTAGTAATAATTCTTCTGGTTTGCTATTATGGGTACTCTTACCATGTGATATGTGAACTTTTTGATTTAGATATTTGATATTTATGATCTTTGCTGCCCCTATTCAACGAAGGGCTGTTTATATTTGCATAATATTTGTTTATAAACAATTTATTAGTGAACTATTTGGTTTATCTAACCAACTTCTATTGGTGTTATCTTGGGACACTTGTTCATATTAATTTTGGCGTCATAGGTTTATCATGGATTTGACAAGCATAATCAGGGGTTTATCATCAGACAAGAATGATTTACATGTATTTGGTTTAAGCGATATTGCTCAAGGCTCTTCTGAACCCAACACACGAGCCTTCAACTCAATTTAAGGTGGCTTTCCAAAGATTAACCAAGGAGATGAAAGGGCTTAAAAGTAATGTCTGGTATTTGAAATTATTCAAAGCATATCGAATCAAAGGCATAGCTCCAAGAGGCCCAAGGGTTAGAACACAACCTCTAGTCCATCAGGCTGATACATTATTGGATGAATGGGGCAAAATCCAACAGAATACATCTATGGGTTTTGTAAAAGCATTAACAGTGTTTTATGAATGGACAGTTGATAATGGAATCAAGGCAGTAGAAGAGCTTGGTCTTAAAATAAAAATTTTGAATACTTACCCAGCTACAGGGAAGGATTGGAGGTTTTAGGTTCTGATTATCTTTAGAACAGTTAAAAGGACAAAAAATGAAAACATTTCAACATGATGTTGGGGATTATCAGAGAGGCCAGTCCTTCATGCTTATAACAGTCCCTTGCCAGGGAGAAACCCAAACAAAATCACATCTGTGAAATGCAAAAGACCCAAGTCTATCCTTAAGAAATCACGAAATAATGTTACGAGAAGAATCTTCTCCTGAAGTAAAACTGCTACTGATATTGATGGCAACCCCCTTCTACAGTCACCAACACCCAAAAGACGTAGTACTAGTCACCCTTTAGGGTTAGGTCCAGAGGAAGAGGGGGGAGGAAACACAGGCAACGCAAATACTTGGGGAATTCTCAAGATGATGACCAAATGTTGAATAAATATAATGTGCACAATATATCTTCTGTGGAACTTTCTCAGGCTCAGATATCTGTACTCAAAGGTCTCAGTTATGTTCCTGGCTTTTTTGTGACTGAGGATTCTTTTGCATCTGATGTCATTTCCTTTTGTAGATTTATTCGGATACTGGTGGTACAGAGGTTAAATCATTTAAAATTTCAACAGGCCATATTTATGCCTCCCATGTCTAATCAGATGTCCCTTTTCCAATCTGCTGTCCAAGGATTTACCATATAATGTCGATGGGCATGATATCGGCCATCATAATCTCTCTAAGGTTGAACAATCAGCTTTGGAGGATTTGAAAAATAAAGATCTCGTCATACTGACAGCTGACAAAGGAGAAGCAGTAGTAGTTATGAATTAGGATAGTTACCATCAGGAAACACAGAGACCGTTGGATCAAGGGGCATAGGTATATAGTGCCTGGCATCCCCCAAGTAGCAAGTTTAAAGTTGAAATAGACTGATTTTTAGCTCAGGCTCAACAGCAAGGTATCATTACACAGACCGATTTATACCATCTAACGGTTAAGGATCCCAAACCACAATACATCTATTTTTTTTACCTAAAATACATAAGGATCCTTGCTGTCCACCAGGAAGGCCAATTCTTTCAGGGAGGGGGAGTTTAACTGAGCCCCTGTCTGAATTTTACTCAGAATCTTAAGCCTCTCCTGGTTTACATTAGATCACGTATCCAGGATACCATCCAGTTTCTGGGTATCGTCTCCAATACTCAGTTGGAACCAGGTTGGCTTCTATGCACATTAGATGCGACTGCCTTATACAACAATAGTCCACATTGGGCAGGTTTAATGGCCCTACAATATTGGTTAGATCTAAGTGCTTTGTATCCACCTAGTTTCAATTAGTCTGCATGACTGAACATGTCCTCACATAAAATGTGTTTTTTCATGGGCAAGGTTATTGGCAGTTGCAGGGTATGGCAATGGGGGCATCCTTTGTGCCAATATATGCAGATTTATTCATGGCCTACCTGCAGACCAAACTGATCTATAATTCCAACCATAACATCTATTTGGATGAAACAGATATTTGGAGACGATACCTGGATGATTGTTGGCTGGTATGGAAGGCGGATGTACCTTACCTTTTGGAATCTGTGGAATATCTTAATCAAAATAAATGGGGAATTGAATTTAAGTTAAATTTTGATCTGAAGCAAGATTACTTTTCTGGATGTGACTTACCAGAAATTAATATAACACTAGTACACAAATTTATAGGAAATCTCCCCAGTACAATTCCTTACTTCATCCTAGTAGTTTACATCCACCTCGTGTGGTACGTAATCCTCATGTGGTACGTAATATACCCAACTCCCAATTTTTGAGGATTAAACACATCTGTTCTGATAATGATACCTTCCTTAAATATAAGTTGGATCTGGCCAACCGTTTTCATAATAGGGGCTACCAAGTAGGCAATATTACGATGGCTGGCAATTGGGCTTCTACACAGGTTAGGGAAAATCTTTTGCAATACAAAAAGTAAGGACCGGACATCACAAGATCATGATGTTTTAAGAATGGTCACTACATATGGACGCAACACCAAACCTTTTCTGGACATTATTCAGGCCTGTTAGATTCTCAGTTAAAGTGTCTGTGTGGAGACATGCGTGAATGGGTGTACTTTCGTTGAAGGCTATGCATCAGGGCTGGCAACTCTGTACGTAAAAATCTACTGCCAATCATTAGCGGACCAGAGTTCCACTGTGGCAACCTCTAACCGGGAAAAGCCGAAAGATACAACAACATTCAGAAACATTGGAACATTTTACTATCTGACCCCAAATCAGCATCCAAGATAGGCCAGATATGTTTTTTTCTCCTTTAAACAGAGAAGAAATTTGTGCTCAATTTTGAGTCACTATAAACACATTTCTCAGGTTCCAGTTAGACACACACAAAACACACTTATGGGTGACAAGTTGTGCGGTACCTACCCATGTGGTCATTGTACACACGGTCAGGGTTTTTAAAATTAAGGAATTCACCAGTCCTAATACGAGTACAGTCTTTGACATGAGTTTTTTTGCTAACTGTGGTTCAGATTGGGTGGTCTATTTGTCCTCCTGTCACTGTTCAGACTTTTATGTAGGGCAAACATCCAGACCATTACGGATTAGAATTTCTGAACACATCAGTGACATCAGGAACCATAAACATTCAAATGCAGTTTACAAACATACACTTGAGCACCCATCTGCTTTATTTCACTTTACAGTTATTGACAAAGTTATAGGTGACAAATTAGCAGGTGTTATTTAAACCAATGTCCTGATGTGTTTATCTTTGACAGTTTGATTCATGCACTGAAGAAGGCTTATATAGTGGAAACCGGTTTGCTTATTTAATATATGGCATTTTTGTTCTGACTTGGGGGTAATTTATACTCTTTAGTTGAAATTTAGTTATATAAAATTTATACTTTTTGGCAACCTCCACTGGTGCTGGCCCTTTATTTTCGTCAGTCCTTCTCTAGTCCCTGCTAATATTAATCTCCTGCATGAATATCTGCTGCTGCCAAATTCCTTCTTAAACCTACCTTTATTTTTCAACCCTCCCACCTCTCCTAGATAACTACTAGTAACATTCAGCCTGTTTACACTTTATGGTCTATGTATTCCTTGTATTTGTCTAATACCTTATGGATGTTGCTCAAACCAATACTCAGTTGTTGTAAATACTGCACCTATTTACTTGCAATTATGATCCTTACGCATCTGTTTGGTTATTTTTGTATAATTTTCAAGCAACTATATTTTGTGTAAATCTTGTAAACTGTCTTTAAAAAAAATCTATTATGTTTGCTTATGTATAACTTGGAACTCGTCTCCCCAGGCCTCCACCGAAAATGGGCTTTTCCTGGCCAAGTGATTTTCCTGGTAAACAAATGCCAATAAATAACATACAATACTCAATGGACAGTGTTGCCCAATGTTAACCAAGAATGACATGTTATAACTGTATATCTCACATGCCTCCAACACTTTCCATATCTGAGTATATGCCTCATTACCAAGGACTTAGTTATGTGTTATTCCATTAATCTCACTTCTTCCTTTTCATATAAAATACAATTCAACTCTTCCTTAATTACCATTGTCACTTTTACTTGCCTTTTATGTGGTAAACACCACCCATCTACATTTTATGGAAACATTTTCGGATTTCAATTAAACAAGACCAGACAGAAAAGGGAGAGTTATTATATTTGTTCATTCAATTATTACGAGTATTTGGAAAACATGACTACTGAAGATGAAATCATAACTATCATTTAAAACAATGTTCTAGCAGGAAAGGATTGTGGAATCACTGTAGTGTACAGAAGACTCAAAAAGTTATAATGATAAAAGGCCAATCATTATCTTAGGCGATTTCAACTATCCTAAGATCAAGTGGAAAAATAACACACTTAGTATTTATATGGAGTCATATGGTTTTAGACATACCAAGTCAATCTTAATTTTAGTTAAAAAGTAAATTTTAATGTAAGATGTCCAAATATACAGTACTGGATCTTGTACAAACCAGTAAGGATGATAGAATAAAAAGGAATACATGGGAACCTTGGATCATGTACGTATACCATCTGAATTCGTTAACACTCACACAAACAATCCTGACAAATGTGTGTGGTACAACCTTAACATGCAAGACACAAAAACAGTACACTGCGCATCAAGTAAGGAAAAATGAGATAAATCTCATTTAGAGGCAGCAAATGACTGTGGTAGGGATAATTTATCAAGTAAGGAAAAAATGGGATAAATCTCATTTAGAAGCAGCAATAGACTGTGGTTGGGATAATTTTAAAAATGTTTGTTATACAAAACTCAAAGTAAGAAATTTAACAACTGGGAAGTGTGTCCCATAATATCAGAATGTGATAAAGCATTGCTAGGAAAGGTTAAGAGAAGATCAGTGGGACCCGATGAGTTGTCAGGCGACTTCATCACCATACAGTCTATAAACTGAAAGGGTCCACTAACTGGAAAGTTTAACACTATGGTAAAAAAAAAAAAACAAACACGGATTTGCTCCCAAGAACTGGAAGATTTCACACATTGTGCCCACAAGGGTGGAGATACACAAGGGTGGAGATAAATCCAACAAGTGAAATTACAGACCCACAAAAGTCTTACATCCATTGTTGGCAAATACATGGAAAGATGCATATTTTGTTTGCTCATACAGTAATACTTAAAAGAATAATTGAGATAATAAACATGGATTCAAGAAGGGAAGAGTAAATTCTGACATGCCAGATCCAGTTTTTGAAAACTTATCGGCCTTAAGGAGCCAAGAAAAAATGGTGCAACTCTGTACTTGGATGCGTCAAAAGCGGTTGACTCTCTAAATTGCAATTACACAATAAGAGGTTTTTAAAGACTAGAGTAATACACATACATAAAATTGATATCTAACTAGATAAAAGGCAACAAAAAACTGTATTGCAAAGTGTATACTCTAGCCTTAAAACAGCCAAAAGGGGGTGCCCACAGGGGGTCCATGGTTGGACCAATACTTTTCAGCACGTTAGTTTCAGAAATGCCTCTATCAGAGGTATTTAGGCTTGTAAATTATGTGGACAACTGCAAGGAGGGAGCACAAACTGACAACACTAAGGAACAAGTGTAGATCTTTAATTTAACTACAATAACTAGGTAGTAGAATAGGAAATTAAAGTAGGTGACATTAAATTGGAAAAACAGTAAATAATAAGGACTTCAAACCACTACCAGGAATCATCATGAACTTTAAACACCATGTTCTTGAGATTAAAGCACTAAAACAAGTAGGTTTGATGCTGAATACACTTGAAATAAGAGAGCATAAAGCAAAGAAGGATATATTGATTTCCATAGCAAGACGAATTCCCAAATACAGTTTGATCTTCTGTGGTTTAACAATGACTGAAAATAGAAGTTCATATTACCAAAACAACAACAATTCGATATCTGCCACACACACAAAAATTTAAATATCTAGGTTATATAGATTTATAAAGTAATTTCGATTGGTCACAAGGAAATTGTATCTGGCCTTTAAAGCTAAAGCTGACAAGGATTTAAAAACTCATCTGGGATGGGATTTGGTCATACCACTTCAAGGTATAAAATAATGGGGACATACCTATAAAATGAAATATAGTAAGACTCAAAAAAGGAGACAGATATGTAATGCAACAAATACCAAGACTGTATAAGTAGACATTAAAAAAGTCAAACAGTAAACACAAAACTACATTTAAAATCAGACCAGATTACTATATGGAAAATAATAATTCAAACGTGGAATATAGGAATCCTTCAGTACTGAAGGTCAGAAAACAGTCTGCAGATATGGTACAACTATGCATACAGTTCTCTCTCCTTTAAAAACATGTGTCATTTCCTTGCATCATTAAATTCAACATTTCCTTTAGCATATCAATGCAACTATTTTTCTTTTCATATTTAGCATTATATTGCTTCCCCACCTGCAAGTGCCCTGTTGTCAGCACAATTCATAGGTGTGTACTAGGCTAATGGCCCTGGGGCCTTTACAAGCCTAACCCATAGTGCCCTGGCATTGTGCTGCCCATCGTTAGTTCCCAGTGCCTCTATCAAGTAGAGCCACTGGAGTGATCCTCGGGGTGAACCTTCCATTTCCCATCCACTCATCAAAATTTCTCTTCATCTTCTTTACCTTTCTAATATTACAATTAAAACCTTACGTTAAGTATTATATCCATATTTACCAATACATGTGGTTTCAACTGCTCAAATAAATAATCTCGCTTTTAAATATCTGTGTACACATGTATAGCAATTCTCATAGCAGTATTTCCAATGCCTTTACTCTGCCTGTCTTAGCAATTACATGATCCAATAATGCAACTTTAATGACCCAGCAATACTAGAGCAAAGTTCTACCACAAAATCCAATACAATTTTCTTCTTCCAAAGCAACTAAAATTGGTCCCTTTTATTTTCTTTTAAGAAGCGGGTATCTAGTAAATACATATTTGTATACACCTTTTCACACCAGTCATTTTAATGAATACTGTTTACAACTAATGAAACAATACATACACGAATCCATTCCCTTTTAAATTTAAACTTTTTTTTCCTTTTCCAGAACACATTTCCCTATAGAAGTCCGGCCCCTTACTTTCCACCTCTTAATGGTCTTCTGTTTACAGTATAGTAAATTTTGCAATATGTTAGCATGCTCCACATCTCCTCCCCTTAACTGTTTGAAGTTCCTTCACTATTTCTTGTGCATCTTTATACTTCCACCTTCTGGAATATTTTTATCTTCATTACATTGCTCAGCATTAAATTTACATTCATCAGAATTTGTACTTACATTGTCGTCGTGCAAAGAAATGGCTTCATTCTTATTTTTGGTTTCCCTCCTTGTTAACATCATTACTTTTCTTATACTCATCCACAATGTCACCTTTCATGATATTTATAACATTCTGCTGTGCATGTTTTGAAAGCACTTTCTCCCTACAATGCCCACTGTTATGCTTAGTATAATAAGTTATTAAAATGTACAGAGATGCCAAAGAAACATTTTCAGTTACCATCAATAACACAGTAAAGCTAGAATACAGACAGACATTTACAATGCTTGGTAAATGCTTTACCTTGTACTTTTCATTTATGTTTTTAAACACCTTTATTGAATTATCACTTGTGACAAAGGCACATGTACATGAAAGCAAACTGTATTAACAAGTTAAAATTAAGAAACATTATGACTCGCATATATTGCTATATAACCTAAGCAACATTACATAAATTATTCAATTCCTGCCGCACCTTTTAAAAAAGGGAAATCTTTATTAAATTAGGAGTTCTGTACTTAACATAACTTGGTATCTGTATTGTCCCATTTAATTCTGCCTCACCACTGGGTCCTTGGATCAGATATCGGATCCAAATGGGCTGTTCCAAAAGACCGATTCTACAAGTCTCAAGCTCCTCCAACTCTCATAATGGCCTGCGTCTCCTCTAACTCCTCAAATCGAGTTTACTGCCTCAGAAAGGGAGAAAAATGTATGAAAATAACAAATATGAACACAATAATAGTACTAATTATTAAGAGTACTAATTAATAAAAGTACTAGTAATAGTACTAAATAATAATAATAATACCACCCTCAACTTAAGATAGAGATCCATGAAGCTCATATTCCTCTTGATACCTCTGGGTTTCCTGTAAGGGAGAAGGTTGGGTAGAATGAGAGGAAGAATGAAATGGAACATAGATACCAAGTTATGGCAAGTACATAACTCCTAAACTTGATGTCCATTTCATTCTTCCTCACCATTAGGCCAGAGTCCCCAGCTACATGATTTCCTTGGTTGGCCCCTATACTTTTCACTATGTGATTCCTTAAACCTCTTGTACTAGAGGCCACGAGATATATGCAAATGACCATTTAAGGACATCAGGTGTTTCAGCTATATGGCAATTCTGAATGTCCTTGACTTTTTTTTTTTAATTTGTTTATGTACAAAATGTGTAACCTTTTTATTCATTGGTTTTAGTTTGTTGGGATATTTTCCAGAAAACCTAATGGTTATGGATATCAGCTGGGTATGACAACCCTGTGTTTAAGGTTAGCCAAACATTCCACTTATGCTGTGCTGATGATGCCATAAAAGAAGGCTGAAACATGCATGTCCACAGCTAGTGGAGTTTGGCTTTATTGCCCTGAATTTTTCCATAATGTCAGATTCGACATTGCCAAATTTATTGTGAGCCCCAAGTGACTGAAGGTGTGCAACAGGTACTGCATTTCCAACTCCAGTTGATGCCTTAATAGTGCTGTTAGGAGCCAACTGTCAAGTTCGAAAACACCTGGAATCTCAGGTGAGCTGCCACTACCAACATGCATTTGGTAAATACCCTGGGGACCATGGCGAGTCCAAAGGGCGGTGCTCTGAACTGGTAATGACTGGCTCCCAGCCAGATGCACATATGTCTCCTGGAGCATGTGTAGATCTTTGATGGTACGCATCCTGGAAGTCTACTGAGCACATTCAATTGTCCTTGTGTAGTAATGGCAGAATGAACTGAACTGTCACCATGCGAATGACTTCTTGACAAACAGATTTAGTTTGTTCAGGTCCAATACAGGCTGCAAGTACCCTGTCCTTCTTGGCACCAAAAAGAAACATGTATGAAGTTCGGCATCCTTGTTGCTCAGTTGGGACCCACTGGAGGATTCTTCTCCAGATGTTTTTGAACTTCTCTCATGGAATATTCCCTCAGACTCTGTGGGACATCAGGGAACTTCCTTCCGGGGGGTGGGGGAGGAAGGAATAAGGGAATGTAATAACTTCTGGAAATTATGTTCATCACCCAGATGTCATTTGTTAGTTTTGTCCAGGTGTCAAGGTGCAATGACAACCTGCCCCCAACTGCCTCCAGAGCAAGACAGTCAGGCAGTGTTTCAGGAGTGCTGAATGGGCTTGTTAAAGAAAGGTTCTCTGAAGCACCAATTCTGTGGACCCCCACAGGACCTCGGATGATATCTCCCATTAAATCACAGTCCTCCGGCTCTGGATGGAGGATTCTTCGTGAAAATCCAGGAAAGAACTCAGACTTTCTGAACCACGTTTTCTTCACACTATGCTGGTTGCTCGAAAAGGGCCTCTGAGCAGAAGAAAACTTTAGCCCTGCAGCAGACAGGGTCTTTCCATCCAGCTCACTGTGGGTAAGTGTGTCCTTGTCTGATGGTCCAGAAAAAGAACCACCAAAGGGGGCATTAGTAAAAGACACCTTAAAGGGATTTGCAAAGCCTCAACCAGGCATGTCTCCTGAGGGTTATGCCTGATCTGGCAGCTTGAGAGGTACCTTCCATAGTGCTGGAAATCAACTTCATCAATTGGACAAAGACAAAAAAGAGTCGACAGCTGTGGAGAGAACTTGATGAAGGCCTGCTCAGGCTTGCACTCAGGAGATAAAGAACTGGTGAGTTCCTTGACCAACTCTCTTTGAAGATGTGTAGTGTGTACCAAATAGTTTAGCACACTCAGCATACAGGCTGTCAAGGCATATACGTGCTTTCCATGTCTGCCCACGGCCCGACACTCCTTGTATGGGGTATGGACAGAGGAGCTCTGTTCCATTAGCTCCTTCTTTGGGACTGCTGACACTATAATGGCATCATCCAGAATAGCTTTACTACAGTGAGGACGATCCGACTAGGAGCTCATGAACTTGTTGGCATGCTTGGGGATAGGCTCCACAGTGTCAGGTTCCTTCCAAGCGCAGCAGGAGACCTTCAGAAACACAGATTCCTCACAAGAGGCTTGGGCAGACCATCCACCCATGCAAATCAGGATGTCTAGGATATCTCCGAAGATATCATCGAGTGGAGATCAGGGGGGAATATATATATACACACACACACATATATATATATATATATATATATATACACACACACACACACACACACACACACACACACACACACACACACATATACATACACTTTCAAAGTGAGCAGTCAGTTAAGACAAACAATTAAATATTTATATCAGATTCAATTAATTTAAAAATAGTAGAAAAAGAGACAAAACTGTTAAAAACAGTATGCAAGTTCAAATGTGAATGCGTATAAGACCATGTAGAAGGGAATTAGTGCTTTAAGGCTCTTGCATTTAAAAATGGTTTCAAAGAAAGTTTCATTAATGCCTGGGGAGTTGTCTGCATTTAGTTGCAGAATCCATTTTTGCTCAGCCTCTACTGTTCTGTTTTTAATGTCACCCCTCGGATATTTTCTTACAGAACTTCTAAAACTAAAAATTTAAAAATATGGTGCATCCCTTCAGCTTCTACATGTTTAGCTAGGGCATTACTCTCCTTTTTGTTTGCTATGTCCCTCATATGTTCTAAAATGCATTATTTGACCATTCTATTAGTCTTGCCCACATAAAAACTTTACAATATTGGCAAGAACTAAGATAGACTACATTTCTAGTCCTTCAGTCTGAATAGAAATTTCAATTCTAAACTTTTGCTGTAGATGTACAAAAGTGCTACATGAGAAAATGTACTTACAAGCTCTGCAGTTCCTGCACATATATGTCCCTATCCTACCTGATGTATTCAGGAACTTGTGTTTGGGTTTTAGAACATAACTGCCTTTTAAGTGATTTTTTTTTTTTTGTAAATGAGAAGTGAGGTCTAGAGTCTATGAAGCCTTCAAGTTCTTTAGTGGCTAACAATATGTTCCAGTTCTTCATAAATATATCACAAAATTAACGGACATAACTTGCATATGTAATGCGGAACCCAAGTTTCTCATCCCTGGAGTCAAGTTTCAGATTTACCTCTTGTAGTCTGTTCTGAGAAGCAAGATCTACCCTTCCCTTGACATTCATGATCTACTCCTTCTATGGTGGAGTCTATTTCCATGTGGTCATATCCTCTATCAAGTAGTTCTCCTACTCATCATTTTTACTATGTAATCTTGAGGCTCTCGGGACCTGCCCTGTCCTGGATGCATGCTGTTTTTATGTAAATATGGAATTCTTTCCACTTGGTTTTCTATACAGACTAGTAGCCATCTGCACCAGGTCTAACACCAGGTCTAATTTTTTCACTAGAACATCAAGGAATTCTATCTGTTCATTTGAGTACTTGCACGTAAATTTTAAAAAATCGTGCCGTTGTGTGTAGGTACAAGAATATACCCAACATCTCTATTGAGTTTTCCCATAGAAAAAACATGTCATCCACAAAATGTGCATACCACAGAACATATTTGCTAAATTCATTTCCCTGTAGTAGAAATGTTTCTTCCCATTGGACTAAAGTTAGGTTGGCATAGCTGTTTGCACAAGCTGTGCCCATAGCTATGCCAACCTTTTGAAGGTAAAAATCATCTTTAAAGCCAAAAATATTATTGTCCAAAATTATTTCAAGTATTCACTTTATCATTACAGAAAACGCATTTAGAACATAGCAAGCTCCTAATGTTTTCTATTCCCCACTGATTTGGAATCACTGTAAAAAGTGATGTAATATCTAAGGTTACAAGCAGATGCTCTATTTATCGAAATGGTCTTTCTATACAACGTTTGCAGAAAAGATTTTGTGTCTTTCCGTACCATTTCACACTTTAAGCACTGGATGAAGATTATTATCTACATATAGGTTCATAGGTTCATACTAGGCTATCTGCACTAGGGCATTTATAAGCCTAGCCAGAGTGTGTTTGGCTTTCGCCACCCATTTTAAATTAATTTTGCTATGCCTTTTTTTGAGGTTAGTATACTGTGCCTCAGTGACACAGAAGTGATAGCCCGGGTAAACCTACCATCTCCCATCCACTCATCAAGATTCCTCTTGAAGAGAGTCAATGTGGGACTCTACCTAACCTGGACTGGGATTTTATTCCAGAGTGAAGGGAGCCTCTGGGTTATGAATCTGTCCCTCCAGCATGTCCTATTTATTTCAGTGTTGAGGTTCAAATCTCTCGAGCGCGTAGCTCGATGGGATTTGGATTTTCTGAGGTGTAGCCTGTCCATTAATTCTGGGTTGGACATGGCGACATGGCTTTATAAGTCAGGCACAGATCGCCTCTGAGCAGGCGGTATGCCACCGAGTAGAGCTGGAGTTTCTTTAACCGGGCAGCATATGGCATCTGTTTGAGCCCTTTGATCCTCTTGGTGAGGTACTTTTGGGGTCTTTCCAGTTGCTGCAGGTGTCTGGTAAGGTACATCCCAAAAGGGGCATTGTACTCAATTATGGGCCTGATGAGGGATGAGTAAAGAGGTACGATGACCTCCCCTGATCTAGATGCGAATCCCTTCATGATTAGGTGGGCTATATAAAATGTTTTTCTAACCACTTTGGCCACGTGGTTGTCAAATGAGAGATTGCTATCAACTTGGGTCCCCAGGTCCCTAATGACTTCTTCTGTACTTAATGGATTACAACCTATGTGGTAATTTGTGGGCACTTTGTTTTGCCAAAGGGATGACTATACACTTTTGGCATTTAGCTTGAGGCCATGGCTCTGGCACCAGTTGTCTGTTTCTATGAGGCCCTTTTGGAGGATGCTTGTGTCGGCTGGAGAGTTGATTATGGCGCCCAATTTGCAGTCATCTGCGAACTTGGTCAGCCACAGTCCTTCCGTGTTGGCCTGTACCGCCGAGAAATATATACCGAACAAGAGAGGTCCCAGGACTGAGCCTTGTGGGACGCCACTTGTAACTGGTTTGGAGTCTGACATGGCTCCAGCAATTCTAACCATGTGGGTTCTGTCCTTGAGCCAGTTTGCAACCCATCTAGTGACATAGGGGTTTATATTTAAGCTGGTGAGCTTATCTATAATGCCCGAGTGGGGTATTGTATCGAAGGCTTTTGCAAGGTCCAGGTAGGCTGTGTGGACCACCTTCCCCTCGTCAATGGCCTTGGTGACTGTTTCAAAGAAATCAACCAGGTTTAAGAGGCAGGATCTGCCCTTAACAAAGCCAAACTGGGTAGGATCCAGTGTCTGTAGGTCCCCAATATCTTTATTTATGAGGTCCATGATGATCCTTTCCATAGCTTTGCAGACCAAGCTAGTCAGGCTTATGGGGCAACAGTTTCCAGGATCCGTTGAGGCACCACCTTTGTGGAGAGGGACCACTGTTGCTGTACGCCACTCTTTGGGTACTTATCCTGTAGTAAGGCTAAGACTGAACAGTAGTTTTATGTTTGGGTTTAGCTCTTCTTGGAGTTCATGTAGGACGCAGCCCGGGACACCATCTGGTCCCATTGATGCTGTGTTTTTTGCTTTGGAGAGGGCGGCTCTTACCCGAGCATCTGAGATGTCAGGGGGGCAGCATTCTGTTGGGATAGATATTTGCCCTTTTGGTGGGGAGAGGGGGGAGAAGTTTGCACAGAACCTGTCAGCTAGGATGTTGGCAATGTCTGTGGGCTCGGTGTATTTTTTGTCATTTTGGACTAATTCTGAGCATATCTGGGAATTCCCACCCAGGTTCCTAACATAACTAAAGAAAGCCTTGTGATTATCCTTAGTGTCCTGTGCAATTTTTCTCTCGAAGCTGGCCTTAGACGATTTTATGAGTGCCCGTAGTTTTTTGCTAATACTGATCAGAGATGCCTTCCCTTTTTGGGATTTTGCTCCATCATGTAGTAGCTTCCTCCTTCTATTGTATAGTTTGATTATGGCTGGGGTCCACCAGACAGGACATCTGCCTTTGGAGGATTGGGTCTTGGTTTTATTTGGGATTGCATGATCCATGCATTCCTGAAGGTGTTCATAGAATGCGTTTATAAAGGATTCTGCGGTCTGGGCCATATTTTCCACAGGCCCGGGGGCTTTGAAGGATTTCGCCTCGGTTTTGAGGCGTGTGAAATTTGCTTTAGAGAAGTTATTCACTGTGGTTTTCTGGGCAGGGGGTGGGGTCGGGATGTGAATATCCAGTGAGATTAGTTTATGGTCTGATCTTACCAGTGAGGGATACACTTCTGGTCTGGAGCATAGTGTCCCCATGTTGGTGATGATCAGGTCCAGTATGTTTTCCCCTCTTGTGGGAGTGGTAACAAGTTGTTCCATAGCATTTGAGTTTATAAATTCTAGGAACCTTTGGGCTAGGGTGTTGGAGCTAGAGTAATGCTCCCAGTCTATGTTTGGGTAGTTGAAGTCGCCCAATATAATGGTGTTTGGAGAGACCTTCATATTTTCTAGTATTCTCAGGGAGGCCAAGTGGGGTTCCTGGGTTTGGGAGGGTGGTCTGTAGCAGGCTATAAACTGGAAGGCAGTTTTACCCACAGTTAGTTGCACATGGATAGTCTCGGATGCTTTGTGCTGTGCCACCAATCTGGAGGTGTGGGTATCTTTGACTAATATTGATACTCCCCCTCCTTTTGTGGTTCGGTCCAAGTTTTGGGGCCGAAAAGCATGGTATGAGGTATAACCTGGTAGTGCTGGGGTGCTCTCGGGAGCCTTGAACCAGGTTTCTGTTACTGCACAGATATCGATGTTCTCCATGCTAAGGAGAGTTTCGAGTGCGTGCATCTTGAGGTTTAGACTTCTGGTGTTGAGTAGCATTACTCTTAGTTTCTTATCCCTTGTGATACCTATGGAGGTGGGTTTGTCTTTTGAGCCTTGCCTAAAAAAGGCACTATGGGGGTAGCAAGAGCCTTTGCCAATATCCGAAAGCCCAGGGGCGACAGGTGCAAGCCGTCCCTAGCGAAGCATCGTGGCTTGTCGAGCATGTCATCCCAGGCTGACAGGCATTGGATCCCCTTTGAAGGACACCAACACTTAAGCCAATTGTTGAAATTGATCATCTTGTCTTCATATTGTGGCATCATTCTTGGTGAGGGTAAGATGCTACCTCAAGGTCAGGGTCATACCGGCCTGGGCTACATGCTCAGAGCTCCTCTAGGTCTCTTTTCATGTAGTCCAGGGAGGTACGTCTCAGGTCATTCACACCAGCATGGACAATGACAGTCATATTTGTACTTGCCTTGGAGTGACCTGAGTGCTTGTGTTATGTGGCGGATCCTAGCGCCCGACAGGCAGCTCACCGTGACCTTCTCCTTGTTCAGCCTGGTGAGCGGGACGTCAGTGTGCCTGACGATAGAATCACCTATTACAAGTGTATCAGGTGTGTTGTTTAGCCTTAAGGGCTGTGACCGTTCGGCACACTGGCTTTGTGAGCTATGTGTTGCACGTGTTTTGTTTTGGGGTAGCGGTTGCTTGGGTGTCTGCTTTGGAGGTCTCTGCTGCTTAGGCAGATTTTTATTTAGAGCTTCCGAGTATGTTTTTGTGGGTTTGGTTTGTTGTCGTGGTAGGTCTATCTGAGACTGGAATTGTAGTGAGTGTGGTTTCCTTCTCCTTCTGACTGGTTACGCCAGTACTGAGTTGAGAGAGCTTAGCCTCCAGTTTGGCTATGTGGTTGCATCTCTCACATGTGTTGGAATTTGTTGGGAGGAGGAGAGGGTTGTCTATGTACATGAGGCAGTTGTAACATTGCTTCAAGATTCCCAGATTCACCAGCTGGACCGGAGAGGAGATTGACAACTGACCTTTGGACATGCTAGAATAGTATTGGGAATTCCTTTATAATTGAAAAAAAGGGGCAATGGGGAACAAGGTACCCAAGGGGAGTTTGTGAGGGTGTAGTGCTTCTAATTTTTTAGAGCTGACTTATATAATTGCTTTAGTGAGCAAGTGCCAGGTAACTTAAATGCAATGTGTTACAGGTAACTTAAATGCAAAAACGACAAACAGTAACTTTCTTTCAAGTGAAACAAGGAAATAAGTACAGTAAGCAATGCAGATATCACTAGGGATCCACAGAAGTGCTAAAAGGCCGCGTTTTAGGTGGAATTAGCATTTCAGGGAAATAAACAAACAACAAGCATACAAATAAAGCTAGATTCAGCAGGCCTGGATCTAGTCTATGCTACAGCAAACAAGGTGTACCAACTTCAGTAAGAAACAGTTAGAATATGCAGGCACTATAAGCCTTTAACCAGAAATTCCCTGCTCAGAAGGGCAGAGTACAGCCTCTCCTCCCACAAGAGTGCAAACCGCAATCCTTCTCAACGTAAAATAACTGGCCTGAAGCCCAAGTGCTTAAACCAGAACTAATACACTTTTAGAATAACATGGCATCTGTTGCCCAACCTCTACTAGACACTATGGGTCTCATAGGTGGACGTATGATATCTTTATGTACCTTGGGAAGGCCATATATAACTGGAATGGTGGGAGTTTCTACATTAAAATACTTAAGATTTTTTTTTTTTTTTTAATCAAATTTGTAGTCGACAAGTCAAACAACAAAACAGCAATCCTTTCTACAACAACATTTAACTATATTTACTGAGATACAGGCATAGGTTTCATGGTCATTCATTAGTTTCATCATTTGCTGGATGTAAAATTCCCTATCCATAATCACAATTCCCCCTCCATTATCTGCAGGTTTAATTTCTACTGAATGCATTTCCCTCAGGTCATATAGAGCATCAGATTCTAAGTTATAAAAGACAGCTCTTCTATCTGAATTAAATGCTTCCCTTATTTGCTTCTCACATACTGACACATAGGCTTCTACCATAGCATGTAATTTAGGTCCAAAGGTACTAGGTTTTTTGAAAATATTCACATAGTCAGTCTCTGTCCTTTAAAAGAGAAGTTGTGACCAAATAAGTTCTTTAAGAATGTCAACAAACAGTTCTCTGGGTTGGAATATACGACTGCCCTTTATTCAAAAAAGTGACATATGTGCATCAGTTAGTGTTAAAGATGAAAGATTCATTACCAGACTTGTGTTCTTGCTGCGGGTTACCATTGTGTTCAGTGTTGCTTCTGTGTTTGGTATCTGCCTGACCTCGGCCCTTCCTTTGCTCCTTGACCTGCTTTTTAATTGGTGAAGCATTCATTAGTGTGAAGGTAATCATTGGAGTTCCTGATATTCCCTTCTGTTGCATGGGAAAAGGGAGATTCTCATTACATAGGTTTCTGTTATTTTTCTTGCTGCTTCTTGTATTTATTACCTTTGGTTTTACTGCTGACTGCTGCTCAGCAAGAGTCACTGGTAAACTCTTGTTTCCTCAGTGTTAGTAGCTGCAGCCATCCCCTCTTCAGTTATTTGGCTTGTCTTTGCTGGTTGTGTGTTGTCGATCACAAAAGGGGCTGGGTTTACAGGCTGGTCTGTTGCTGCAGTAAAAGGTTTGGGCTATGAGAAAACAGCACCAGACTGGAAATCATTCATGTCCCTTTGAAGCTTTTTCAGCTTCATATTCTGTAATCTTTTCCCATAGCTGGATATGCTTTCAAAGAGAGTATCTAGCTGGTCACCAATAATGCTATTTGCAAAGTTAGTGCATAGATTGATCTGCAGAACCATCAGTTCATTTGCAAGTTCCCTTTCTTCAGGTAAAAAATAGTCAATTAACAAGTTCACATAGTCATAGCTTAACTGCAAGTTAAAGACGTGGAGAGGCAAAATCACAAACTTAATGCCAACGATAACTTGAGAATGGGAGGGGAGGTAAAAGAAAAGTTATAGTAAACTCTACGATGAAGCAAAAGACACAGGATAGCAAAGAATCACTGAAATTTCAACACTCTTCTTGAAAAGCAGCTTGAGATCGGTGTAATCACATCTAGCCAGGAAGGTGGTAAATGAGATCTGAGGAGTTAAAGGAGATGCAGGGCAACATGGAGTGGAAGGAGCTCGAGAGTTGTAGCATCAGTCTTTTGGAACTGCCAGTTTGGATCCGATATTCGATCCAAAGACGCAGTGGTGAAGAAGAATGAAATGGGCAACATCAGATCCAGCTATTACGTCATAAGCAATCATACATTTATGTAAATGAAAACAAACCATAATGACACAATCCTAGTTGCAAGCATTTTACATCACAAAGCATACTGGCACACTCCCAGGTTTCAAGCATAATACATCATTTATAATCTACCCGTTTTCAGTCAAACACTGCATAGCTCATTTAAGTCCTGGCTTCTTTTAGACCTCATTCCTCCCCTATATATATACTGTTCCCACAATTCCCATCTTTTCCGTGTAGTTTCCTCCTACCTTTTTCTAAAGATCTCAATTCCAGTTGTTTTAGCTCTGTTACTACATTCACTACTTCTAATATAGTTGGTTTAGACTTTAACGCCCATTTTCTAGTAAATGCTTTTTTGGCAGCCACCATAATTAAGAGACAGCAAGGCCTTACCATGTCTAGGGAATTCCAATTTTGTATCACAGCTCAGAAAAGTCATCTCCCTCATCCCACTAATCTGTCCACCCAGCATCTCTGACAGTGCATCCCGCAGAGAATCCTTAAAGTCCACCAACTCACTGCACTCCCAGAAAATACATTCCCAGTTATCCCTTTCTTCCCTGTAACAAGTCCAACATTTTTCCATCTACCTGAGGAAAAATTCTCTGGAGTCTATTTGGGGTATACAAATATCTATGTAAACATTTCCAAGCAAAAATCCTAAATCTTCTAGATGTTGTTGCATATTTGGAAGACATACTGCACTTTTCAGTTTTTAGTGAATGTAGATCACAGCGTGTGTATGTACCTTTAAGAAGTATTTCCAGATGTAAGCACGTGCACATAAATACAGAGCATGTACAGACAGCAGTGCCATTTTGAGAGAACAGCCAGAGTGTTAACGTGTATGTGTGTGGTAGTCAGTCTGTTTATAAGTTTAAGTTACAAAGCCTCATTTCTGAGGAGTTTATGTAGAATAAAGCTGCTTGAATAGAACCCACGAAAGCTTGTCTGTTTTATCCTGACCAGACGAGTGACGGTGTCAGAACCGGGATTACAAGAGCTACTACTTCAACCCATGAGGTGCAGAGTTGAAGGTGAAGGCAGACTAAGCAAGTTGAGTGAAACAGAGCAAAAACAAAGGAAAAACGGACAGAAATGAGCTGAAGATAAAGAAAAATGTACAAATGATTTATCTGGCAAATAAAATGAAACATCACGTTTATAAGGCACAAAATGCATTATTAATCAAACGAGTAGCACAAAACATTAAGCAAACAAAAGGTACCGCATTATTAATTAAATGAAATGTTCGAAACCACAACATTGGATAAAACTAGCAAAACTATTCACATGGGGCTCGAACTAAAACAGGCACAAGAAAGTATAATGAGCAAGATAAGACATTAAAAAGGCATAAACGAGTACAATAAAAGGGTAAAATAAGCTTAAAGAGCAAGGTAACTGCATATTTTTTTTTTTTTTTTTTTTTTTTTTTTAGTAAAAGTCAGTGTTTGGGCACAAACTATTATTTTGCATTGACTGAAGCCATTCAAAGAATAACTATAGTTGTTTGAAGTATCTCAGAGTGTGCAAGGTGTTTGCAGAGTGTGTACAAAGTACAGTTATATTGCAAAGTACAGTCAAAGAACAGCCATTTCGAAAAGGTTCTCATGCTATGTGCATTTATCTGGAGAAAGCAGCCATTTCAGAGTGTTTCTTACATTGTGCAGAGTTATTTCTCAAAGTACAGCCATTTTGAACGGTTCTTATGCTGTGTACAGTTTATTTGCAAAGTGCATTCATCTCGAAGTGTTTCTTACTCTGAGCTTTTCCCATGGAGTACAGTTATTTTGAGGTATTTCTTGCATTAAGGAGTGGTTTCATAAAAGTACAGTGATTTCAAAAGTAAAAGTACAGAGTGCTCTTGTGGTACGGAAATTTATTTGGCAAAGTGCAGTTATGTCAAAGAATTTGTTGCACTACTGGGCATAATTACAAACACTGGCATACAATTCTTCCACATACATATATATACATATATATCTATATATATATATATATATATATATATATATATATATATATATATATATATATATATATATATACACATACATACACACACACACACACACACACATACATACATATACATATATATACACACACACACACACACACGTGTGTACGCTCATACATAATTTTAAGCACCTTCACTACTGAGTGCTGATATGACAGAGGCATTGTGCAGACCAGGTCCACTTGTGTTTGATTATATAGCAGAGAACTGGAGAGTGTTTGACCAGGAATAGGATATTTTCATACAGGCATCTTTTTCTGACAAAGATGCAGGTACGAGGGCATTTAATTTTGCTTAAGTAAGCTGGGTCAGAAGCTACGGAAAGAGAGCGTTCATTTGTGCAAGTACCAGAAATATATGCAGGAGAGGGGGGGGGGACCACTATATTGTGATATTGGCCAAATCAGGGAAGACCATGATTACTTAAAAACGTAAATTCAGAGAAATGTGCAACCCCAGACAATGTTACATTAGAGAGGCACTTCTTTTATACAACAGACCAAAAGCCAGGTGAAACTTTTGCAACTTATTATTGATTTGAGAAACAAAGCTAAAACATGTAGATTTAGTGACTTGAAAGAGGAGTTAATAAAAGGACATGCTTGCGTGTGGTGTTAACAGTGCTGCAGTGAGAAAGATTTTGCTTCTTGACAGTGATTTAACATTAAGCAAAGCCATACAGGATGTGTCAAATCCATGAGCTCATAGAAAAGCACACAAGTATGCTTATGAGTGATAAGACCATGGTTTCAGCAGCCTCTAGAGCAAACAGACTGCATGCAACATGTGGCAAGCAGAAATAGGCCTAAGCACATGGCAGCTGCAAACTCTGTAGGTATGGCAGGAAGAGCCTGGAGCTTTCTAGAAAATTCAAGACTAGCTCAGTAAAAAGGGCATGCTCAGTACAGTACAAGAGTGAGCCAGCAAAACCAAAGTCAATTCTGATTGTTAACCATCATAATTGTGGTGCCAACCATGAGACTAAAAGACAGATGTGCTTAGCATTTGGTCAGCAATACCACAAGTGTAAAAAAATTTAATCATTTTCAAACGTTTTGTAAAATTAAGCAAGCCTCATTCAGTTAAGAAAGATCACTCAAAAAATCAAGTCGATCATAGAGTGCCTACTTTCTATGTAGATGGTGCATCAGTGGTCAGTGAAAAGGTTAATGCAGTAGATTTAGTGGCAAATAATGAAGTATTTTGTACTGCCCTGATCAATGATGAAGCCCACAGAGCTCAAAAGTCGACACTGCTTCAAAGTGTAATGTAATGTCAGCAGAAACATTTGTTAGTAAGAGCTGGTAAGCAACTTAATTTGGTCACTTGTGTGAAGTTTGTTGCTTATGCAGCTGAAGAAATTCAAACCGAAGGTTCAGTAGTGCTTTCATGCTAATTGGCTGGGAAAAAAGTTACAGCTTGCATTTTTATGTAGTCTGAAGACCTGTGCAGTCATTATTAGGTCTCGGAGAGAGATTGAGACTGAAACTGCTTTAACAAAGAAGTACATCATGTAAGCACATGTCCCAGTTCCAGCTTCAGTGACACTATTTTCTCAAGAGTATGCTGATGTGTTAGAGGACAAGCTAGGTAAACTTCCAGTTGTGTATTCTATGAAGTTAGATCCAGAGGTTAGTCCAGTGATCAGACCAGCAAGAAGAGTTCCAAAAGCTATGCAGGACAAAGTCAAGGTCTAGTTAGACAAAATAGTGTAGCAAAGTGTGATTTGTCTAGTCAAAGAAACAAATAAGTGGGTGTCGTCCATAATAGCAGCTCATAAGAAAACTTCAGATGAAATCAGAATATGTATTGACCTAAGAGACTTGAACAAGGCATTAAAAAGACCTCATCATCCTAAGAGTAGTCGAGGAAATTAAAACTTTCATGCCAAATGCCACCGTTCTTTCGGTCTTGGATGCAAAGAGTTAGCTTTGGTAAGCAATGCTTGATCGCAAATCTTCACTACAGACTACATTCAGTACCCCATTTGGTAGATACAGATTCTTCAGGATGCATTTTGGAATAAATTCTGTCAGTGAAGTCTTTCAGCGTGCAATAGAGCAATTTTTTTCAGGCTACCTGCGTGCAATAATTGTTGATTATTTACTTGTTGAAGGTAATGGTGAAGCAGAGCATGACAGAAACCTCAGGAAAGCTCTGGACAGAGTGTGTGAGTGCAAATTCAGACTACCAGAAGTTATGTAGGTCATTTATTTACCACTAAAGGCTTAAGACCAGATCCTTCCAAGCAAGCAGCCATTCCTGAGATGCCAGCTCCAGACAACGTCCAAGCCTTGGAGCATTTTCTTCGTATACTTGAGCAATGAGTTATCAGCACCTTTAAGATCGCAGACATGCAAAAATGTTGCATGGCCATGGTTAGAACACCAGAGAGCATTTGATAACCCCAAACAGCAAATTGCTAACTCGCCTACATTAAGATATTATGATGTCCACAAACCAGTACTTCTTTCCTGTGATGCTTCAAAGTTCGGTCTTGGTGTGGTTACTCTTTAAGAGGGCAGACCCATTGCCTACACATCTAGAACTCTTGCCCAAACTGAGATGCAGTATGCTCAAATTGAGAAGTAACTTTTGGCAATTCTGTTTGCAAGTTCGATGTTCCATGATTATATTTATGGCTGAACAATCCAGACAGAGACTGACCATCAACCTCTAGTTACTATTTTAAAGAAGCTTATGCATTCCGCTCCAGTAAGATTACAAAGAAAGATGCCCAAATTGCAAAAGTACAATTTCAAAATGGTCTACACAAAGGGTAAAACTTCTTTATCTGGCTGATAACTTATCCAGTTCACCCAAAACTACTATGGAACAGCTTGATGCAGAGAATTTTGACTGACTTTCATAGAAGTGAGCAATTTTTCTACAACAAGACTTGATAAGCTGAGAGACCAAATGAAGACTGAGGCAATTTTGCAAAAGCTCAACCACTTCATCAATGTAGGATGGCCATCAAAGCAATCTTGTATATTGCCAAAAGTGCAACCTTACTTTCCATGCAGACATGAGATGCTGATGGAAGATGGTATTTTCAAAGATCCAAAAGTCGTTGTTCCTACTTCCTTACAACGTGAATACATTCAGATTTTGCACTGTGGCCACCCAGGTTCCAAAGCTACCAAAAGAAGGAAGAGAGGACTAGCATTTTGGCCTTCTCTAATGAAAGACACTGATAAAGTGCTTTCTTCTTGTTCAGTGTGCAACAGTACTAAGCCGCTGCTTTTGTAAACACAGCCACTTAAGCCAAGCCAAATTCCTGACCTACCTTGGTCAACAGTAGCAACGGACATATTTAAAGTGGAACAGTCAACATTACTTAGTATTGGTAGACTCTTATTCAAACTGGTTTGAGATCTATTTGCTACCCAATGTCCAGTGCTGTTACTACCAAGAAGAAACGTCATTTCTCAGTCCATGGTAGTCCACACAAAGTTATTTCCGACAACAGTTCTCAGTTTGAGTCAACTGTTAGAGATTTGCGGGACTTTATCCATGTTGCTAGCAGTCCTGAATATCCTCAGTCAAACGGCGTTGTTGAACGTGCAGTACAGATTGCAAAGCAATTAGAAAGCTCAAAGCATAACAATACCAATAAATTCTTGAATTTACTCAAGTCTCAGAAACATATCCTGCGACAACCAACTAGACTCACCTGCTCAAAGACTTCTATCCGGGCAAACCAAAGCAAAGCAATCTTGCCCATCAGTTCTAGTTTGTTGGTGCCGAATGCTAAAAACAGAGCAATCAAAGCCCAACTTTTTAAGAAACATTCTTCTCAGAAGTCCAACTATGATAAAATGAGCAGATTTGTTTGTCCATTAAAAGGACAGACAGTTAGGATGCAAATGGCGAAAGGCTTTGATCAAACTGGTCAAGTGAGGGGTATATGTACCGAGCCAAGATCCTACTTAGTGGAATCTAAGTGTATAGAGTGCACGAGAAACCGCAGACATCTTCTTCCTGTATCAGAAATGATATCGTAGCACTGTACCTGTGATACAGACTCTAGATCTCAAAGCAACACTGAAAAAGTTCATACCGAACATGTAGCAGTATCCATTCCCATTCCTGATGATGTCCCAATTGTCTCCAAAGTTGAACATTCCTTGAAGACAGTCACCATAGTCAAGAGCCAATTCTGACTTGTGTTACATGATCAGGTCGTATTTCCAGACCTCGTGTAAAATACACAGCAACTTGGACATAATTGTTTTAATGTGTATCTAATTTTGTATGACTGCATGTCAAATAACTAGTTCTGTATGTCAAAAGATCATTGCTGTAAATTGCATGTCATGGAATACTGTCATTTTGTATATGGACGATTTCTCAAAGAGGGAGGATGTAGATCATAGTGTGTGTGCATGTACCTTTAGGAAGCATTTCCACATGTAGTGTGGTAGTCTGTTTATAAGTTTAAGTTACAAAGCAGGGCTTTCTAAAGATTTTCAAGACTGACTTTCTTAAAGATGTCTTTCCAGACTACGTATGAGGTACTATTTAGCAGATAAGTGTAAAGTAATATACTACTGAGGCATCCAACATAAAAGAAACTGATTAACCATATAAACAACTGAAAGCACAACAAACTGCACATACCATCAGAATTATCTAAAACTAAATAGCATCCACGTCACCTTCAATATCTCTCACTAAACAAATATCTGCAAATGGAAGCATCTTCGAGACAATCACATTAACACATAAACAAAAAAAATCCAACTGAATTATAAACATTACAAAAACCCGTTAAAAATAAAAACTAACTTAAATATGTTTAGATGACCAGTACATACTACAGCTGCATAAAAAGTAACGACCTAAAAAAAGACTTTAAACCCAATAATCTACAACTGAAATCAAATCTAAAATAAAAATCTTAAAAGTTTTGTTTCTTTTAATTTTAACTGATATAATGCAGCTCATACCTCTTCCTGCTGCATGGTTATTTAACAGGAAGTAAACAGTACAACAGACTTTTTTTTTTTTTTTTTTAGGAAAACTACTGGCTGCTACAGTTCACCCCTTACATAAGTGAAATGAAAATGCCTAAAACAGAACCCACAATTTGTTGACATCTTGAGAAACAATTCTCTAGATGGAATCATTACTTAACTGCTGCACTTTACAAATGAAATTCACAATTAAAAAAAAAAAAGGGGGAGGACCAAAAGTACTGAACCCATACAGACATATTATACACACACCGACGACTGGAATTTTACCTCAAAGTCAAAATGTTGAAAAAATAAAATTACACACACACACACACACACACACACACACACACACACACATATCCTGGTGTTAAAAGAATCTAAAAATAAGATGTTCACATAGCTTTAGGGCAACTGTTAGCATTACGGTTAGGGTTCAGGTTTGCATACACAAGTAAAACTGTGTAGGGGTATGAAGCCTAATCCTAACTAAGTTTATTCATAGCCCTAAAAACTAAAAGCACACAATCTAATCCAAACCACAGTCCTAGTCCCACTACACAAAAACACACTTGGAATGCTGAAAATGTGGTATTCCCCAGGCATCTCAACATTCTGGCACACCCACAATTAGTAGCAGAGAGGTTTCCAAGTAGACATTTTGCATTCAAGACTGTTCAATCTATTGGTATGAATCTACACATCTATGTGTATATACATTCATAAGTATGTGCACTCACATTGTGTGTGTATATATATATATATATATATATATATATATATATATATATATATATATATATATATATATATATACACACACATATACACACACATCATCACTGTTCATCTGTATTAAGCATCCTTCTAATGTTTGAAAGATGCTTAGCAAAGTTTTGTTAAGAATTTTTCTGTTGTGTTAAGCTCTAGCTTTAAGCCAAGGCATAGCGGCATTAAAAAGCTAAAACAGCAATAAAAGTTATACACTGCACTGTCCCAAACATATAAAAAGGTGTCCTAGAATGAAGAGTAACAACTTTTAAAGCAGTTTTATTTATCACAGTAATGCTTCACTGTTTGTTGCCGAATGTGTGCCAACACTGCTTCATGGTTTCCAATGTCGTAAAACACTTCATACTCCTACTTTTTTTTCTATAAGTAATACTACATTAGAGTTCCATGTACTACAAAGAACTGTGCTTGAGTCTCTCTAACCACAACACAGAGTGGATATAAAAAGTGTGCACACCCCTGTTAAAATGCCAGGTTTTTTAGATAAAAAAAAGACCACAACAAATCATTTCAAATCTAGCAGGCAACTCAGTAAATGTCAGGAAAATCCTACTAGGACAGCTGAACTTAGTTGATCAGTCTCTTTAATTGATGGCAGATGGGTACCCAAGAAGACTGAATGCTGGAATTAAATCAAAAGGTGCTTCAACAAAGTATTAGTTTAAGGGTGTGCACACTTATGCAATCAGCTTATTGTACTTGTTTTTATTTTTTATATTTTTCCCCCAAAAGATTAGTTTGTTTTTCAATTGAATTATACAGGATATAGGTCACATTAAAGGTTGGAAAGTTTTGAAAGGATTTATTGTAATCTCATTTTTTATATCACACAAACCTGGCATTTTAACAGGGGTGTGTACATTTTTTATATCCGCTTTACGTGTTCTTGACATGAATTTCCAGAAATGCATCTCTTGATTTTTGCTTCACTCTGCTATCCAGGTGAATTTCTTCATATCAGTGTCACAAATCCAAACAAGTTGGTTAGGATTGTATACCAAAGCATAATCCTCTATACCATCTGCTGTGGATGTGTAAGGCTGGCAACTCATAAAAACAAATTTTCTAACATTTACATGTAGCGCACCCGCAGGTGTAGCTGAAGAGATATGGGTTCCTTCCTACCGGACGCTGGTGACACCCCTATAGGCCCAACACACCAAAGTGGCAAGAGGGACAGATTTTATTCTAAGTGACACATCTAGTTTAAAAAGGCAATAGCACAACCATAAACAAATTATTTCAACAGTGCACCAGTTAGCAATAAAGCAAGATGAAATATGCATGCAATAAAAACCTACATTCACCCTCTTCCCCAGAACTTAACAGAAGAAAGTCTTGACATTCAAACATGCACAAAGAAGGCAATATCAATGAGCAGTAAAGCTTTATAATGCAGTAATACAAACACGGGAAAAAATGCAAGGTTGTTAAGCAATAAAAGAGAGTCATGATACAATACAGATATGAGAAAATGCAATGTCATTGAGCAGCAAAATTCTTTAAGACAGCAGTACTAACACGAGCAAAATGCAAGGTCATTGAACAATGAGGATTTATAATGCAACAATACAAATATGAGAAAATGCAATGTCACTGAGCAGTAAAGATTCTTTAAAGGCAGTAGTACTAACATGGCAAAATGCATCATCATTGACCAATAAAGATTTATAGTGCCACAATACAAATGAGAGAACGCAATGTCATTCAGCAGTACTAACACCCTCTACCCCCTTGATCAATTCTAAATAGACCAACTATGAAACAATCTATTATACCCTGTTCACTGGCCAGTGACTATTTACAGTCTTGCTGCTGGCATAATGGGGCCCAGGTTGGAGCTCATATGGATCCCAGTTATTTGTAATCCACAAAGCATTTGTGGGGGGGGCCACAATCTTATAAAAATGACGGCCAGAGCCTCTCACCACTCCATC
Organism: Protopterus annectens; assembly: GCF_019279795.1. NCBI lineage: Eukaryota > Metazoa > Chordata > Ceratodontiformes > Protopteridae > Protopterus > Protopterus annectens. The sequence goes on from NC_056738.1 coordinate 174,162,822, forward strand.
GAGAATATCCTAGCGACCAGGTGCTGTGGTTCCTCCGATGAGAAAAGTAGAAAATTGCCTACCAGAACTCTGGTAATCATCTATGGCTTCTCGGTACAAGGCCAAGGGAACTCCCTTTTCTTGCTGAATCATAGCATGCGTGCAGCTACTGGTTTCAGACTTCTCTCCGGATTCCACAAAATACCATCATCCAAGATTTCAGCCAGAGACAGACACAATCTACTTCACTTTCCTGTCCCAAAGCACTAGAAAAGAAAATCCAGTCATGTTGCAGGGCCCTTTTCCCTTCAGCTATGTCTTTCAGTCTTCCCTCCTTCAGCTAGTCTTCCAGACTCTTCTTTCAAAATTTTATTTTATATCCCTACTGTTAATAAAGAGAACTTAACGAAATGTACCTCAATATGGCAAGCTCCATCACAAACTTCCAAATATATAACGTCCACCTATAAACTGATAAAAAAGACATCAAATATCATGATCGCCTTCTTGTATCGAACTATTGGAAAGAAAATTACTATTGGTTGAAGAAAGTAAATTCATAAATGCAATTAAATTAACAGCAAAATCAATTTCCCTCCAAAAGCTTTCACCTAACTCAGGATATTCAATAATGCATACTACACACGCCTTAGCTTGTATAAATTCAACTCCAAGAACTGTCCAAAATGCCCTTATTGTAAAGGTGAAACTGCTGACCTCCTTCATATGTTTTGGAGCTGCTAATGTATATATAAACTTTGGAATTCCCTAAAGTTACAACTACAAAAGATGAGGTATCAAAATTCAATGTTATCTTGGGAATTTATGATATTACACATTCCTCCAAATAATACACCTAGATCCCAGGTGATTGTACTTATGAATATTTTCCTATTAATGAAGCTCTATATAACTACAAATTGGCTGAACCCAACTCAAACGTCTTGGGAAAAATTTAAGATCTTAGCGATAAAACACATATTAGCCCACAAATATGTTATCAATAGCCAAAGTAAACATCCAAATAATCTAAAGATTTGGGAACAAATTTTCAACATTATATTAGCTTAATGCACCAAAATCAGGAAACCCCATTGTTATTTTATTTTATACTATAAAGTATAACCTTTGTAAGAACCATACTATTTCAAGATATTATCTTTGCACAGAAGAATTTTTATAGATATGTTATTTAAATGGTGAAAGCATTCATGTAAATAATGTATATATTTTGTTATAATGTTGATAGAATTTGTTTGGAAATTATTTCTATTTCTCTGTATTTTTCTGTTAAGAGTTTGTATGAACAAGAGAAAAACAATAAAGAATTATTATTGAAAAAAAAAATGTATTTTATATTCCTGAAAAGGAGCTCCACCTTGTGGTGTAATGAAAAACTACAGTCTATTACTTCTACATGAAATACAGTGGGAGCTACACTCTACTTCCGCTTGAAAAACTTGGGTCCCCAAAGTCAAAGGTAGATTAGCAGAAAATATTTACAAACACTAATGCACCATCAACTGAATACATTTGCATTCAAAAGGTACATTCCACCAAGGGTAATCAGCCTTATGCTTAACTTGGGATGGGGATGGGGTCTCACCACTGGAGTAGGAGGCATAGGGATTATGAGCACAGACCCTTCGATGAGCTGTGGTCACAGGTTCCCGTGTACTATGTCCCAAACTGTTATAGGTAAGACTCTGTGGGGGCCGAATCTGTCTCCGCAGATTTGGTTCGGAAGAGACAACCAAGGAATTTTGCTTGAAAGGTTTGTCACTCACATCACATTCAGTGTCTAGTTCTTCAGTAGGCATATTGTCCACTTCTAAGATCTCCTCTTGTACAACTTCACTTTCATTTCCCATAACAGTATGACTACCCTCAGCACTATTTTCTGAAGTTTGCATAGCAGGGCCTCCATCAGTATCAGGTCCTGCAAGAGGCACAGAAACAGTCTATTGTTAGGTCTGGGCTGCTCAAAATGATAGAGAACAAATTATGGTGCATTTACATTGAGATTACAGTCCACAGGGTCTTGAACATCCTCATAAAAAAGGCCACTGAAACCCCCAGTCATCATCACTGTCCTACTCTCCTTCAGCAGGAGGAGAGGATAGTTTCTCTCCGCCTTAGGCTTCCTCTGAGCCATTCTGGGTTCCGGATTCATGAGCCTCACTGATTTTGCCAAAGGCATTAAGTTGTTTCAGTGTCAGGTTTTTATGGGGCCTTCTTTCCCCTCAGGGAAAACTTGGTAGACAGGGATTATTAGGTAGCTGAGAACAAAATTATATAAATCTCAGATCCCCAGTGGTCAGTTAGTTTATGCTTTCCTTGTAGTCCCAGTTTTCTCAAAAGAACTCTGTCCCCTGGCTGCAAGTCATGCATCTTTACTTTTTTTGTGTCATAGTGAGGCTTGTTTCACTGATTTTTCAGCAAGCTCATAAGCCAGGGTCTTCGAGTCTCTCCACATAACTGCCATGAGATCGCACTGGTGTATCAGCTGCGACTCCAAAGGTCGCATCAACAGGAAGACGAGCTTCTCTTCCAAACATTAGGAAGTAAGGAGAGAATCTTGTAGACTCTTCTCAGCAGATAGTGTCTCCAACATGTCTAGTAAAGTTCTGTTGAAACGCTCAGGCTGAGAATCCCCTTGAGGATAAGGAGTAGTGCTGCATTTCTGGACTCCCAACAGAGTAGTTCATGGACAAGCTTGCTCTCAAAATCAAGTCCTTGATCAGAGTACATCCTTTTTGGCAGGCCATAGTGTACAAAGAACTTCTTAACTAGTAGTTTTGCCACTGTAATAGCTTTCTGATCGCGAGTGGGAAATGCTCAAGCATACTTGGTATAGTGGTCAGTCACCACCAGCACATTGCTGATCCCGTCTTCATCCGGTTCAATGCACAGAAATCTATACAGACCAGTTCCATGGGTCCACTACTTTCCATTTGACCCAATGAGGCAGCTCTGGTCAGCAGAGTCTCTCTCTGAATGCAACAAAGACATGTACGACAATAATCCTCAACATCTTGCATTATGCATGGCCAGTAGAACCCGTCTCGTGCCAGACCCACAGTTCTGTCATAACCAAGATAACCATGTTTATCATGTAATGATCGGAGTACTACTTCTCTATACTTCTGAGGAAGCAACAATTGCCATTTTTCACTGCCAAGTGCACTAGCAGATCTCCTATACACTAGTCCATTCTGTATCTGGAGTCTGTCCCATTCTGGCAAGTCTTGCCAGAAGATAGATATCAGTGTGAAGCATATTTACTTGTTTCTTCTCTAAAGCAGCTACCAGCAGCTGACCTAAGGGATCTTCTCTCGGATGTCTCCTGAGGTCAATGTTACTCAAAGCTGGTAGCGATGAAGCCTGAAAAGTGACCAGATTACAGTAAGCTTTGGGTTTGCTTGCTGCAGACAGACCCAACTTTTGGGCTCAAAATTCAGTGTTTTGATAGCAGGTTGCAATCAGACACATACCTCCCCATTCATTGTCAGGGTGTAAATCTCCCCTGGGCAGTATTTCACACAGAAATTATAGTTGCATAGAGCTGCCATCCATCGGTGGCCAATAGCATCTAGCTTTGCAGTGGTCTGGATGTATGTCCGAGGATTGTTGTCAGTCTGCACTTCAAATTCAGCCCGATAGAGTTAGTCAAGCAGCTTGTCCACTACCGCCCATTTTAAAGCAAGGAATTCCAACTTGTGCGCAGGGTAGTTTCTTTCTGTGGGGGATAAACTCAGACTGATAAAAGCCACAGGTCTCACCTTCTTGTCATACTCCTGGTAAAGGACTCCTCCTAAGCCATCCCTGCTAGCATCCACATGTAAAGTGTATGGCTTTGTTGAGTCAGCATATGCCAGCACAGTGGCATGTGTGAGACAATATTTAAGCTGTTCAAATGACTTTTTGCACTCAGGAGCCCAACGACTCTCGATGAGTTCTTTAGAACCTCTCAGTCCCTTAAGCTTTTTCACAAGGATATCTTCATCTGCTTTCTCATCATTTCAGAGCAAATGGTTGAGGGGTCTTGCTATCTTTGAAAATCCTCCCACAAACTTTCTATAGTAACTGCAGAACCCCAGGAAAGATAAAAGCTCGGTGATAGTTTTGGGTCTGTGCCAAGATGTCACCGCTTCAACTTTGCTGGGATCTGTGGATATTTCATTTGCAAACACTACATGTCCCACAAAGGTCATTGAAGGTTGGAAGAACTTGCATTTGTCCAAAGAAAACGTCAGGCCTTCCTTCTCAATCCTGTTCAATACCTTCATCAGTCTTTCTTCGTGCTCCTCTAGGGTCCTCCCAAAGACAATGATGTTTGTCCAGGTAGACGAAGACTTCCAGGAGATGCATGTCTCCAACGGTTTCCATGATTCTCTGGAAAGTTGCTAGTGCATTTGATAAACCTTGAGGTAAGAGAGCAAACTCAAAAAATCCCAAAGGGGTGAGGAAAGCAGTCTTCTCTTTATCTTCTGGGTGCATAGGGATTTGATAGTATGCACCCCTTAAGTCTAGCACACTGAACCACTTACTGCCCCAAGTCTAGAACACTGAACCAGTTACTGCCCACCTGGCAATTTAGAGCATCTTCAATCCGGGGAGTTATGTACTGGTCTGGAATGGTTCGCTGATTCAGACTACGATAGTCAACACACATGCAAATTTACCCATTCTTTTGCCTTACGACAATGGGAGAGGCATATGGACTTCTTGATCCTCTATCCCTGTGGCTTTTAGTTCTTCCAAATGTTTTCTCAAGTCTTCCAGGTCTCCTGGGGCTACTCTTCTGGAATGTTCCCTGAAGGAACGGTCCTCTTACTCGGTGTTCTGCACTTTTTGCACAGCCCACATCTAGTTAACTAGTAGAAAAACATGTTTTCTTTTTCATTAGTAGGTCTTTAACTCTGGGTAGCCACTCAGGGGGCAAGAGACCACCTCCTATCTCAATATCTTCCAGCTTCAACTCATTGACTCTGCTCTTATTCCTTGTCAAACACAGAAGCAGATAAGGGAGTGGCAGCATAAACATTTCCCAAACGCATTTGTGAATGCAGGACAATGGGAGTACTTCCTTTATTTTTCAAACACCACAGGCAAAGTATCATAAGGATGCTTTAACTTGTCTGCAGGCCAAACTTCTCGGACTAGTTCCAGCCCCAGTGGCAAGTCACTTTCTGGATCTGTTTCCATCATGAGATGAGAAGAGAGGAAACTGTTTGTCCACACATCCTCACTTTGGCAAAACCGGTCTCAGGAGAGGATGTAGTGTTGGGTGTTCCTGGGTCAACTGAGGCATTAGTATTCTTATGACGAGGTCAGTATTTGTCCCCACCAAACTAGATGCTGAATCCTTTCCTTTTGGCCTGGGGCACACAACAGCAAGTGTTTTAAAAACTTCTGTTGACGCAACAGCTGAAGTGGAAAATTCTAACCTGAGTGAGACATAACCATCATAAGGGAACTTCGTGTCACTTAGCCCCCAGACCTCCAAATCTTCTAACTTTAAGTGGCAAATGCTTTAAGCATTTTTGTTAGAAGTCTCTGTACAGAATGGCAATTTGTGCACCAGTATCCAACAGTGCTTTACTATACACTCCTATTTTTATTGACACGACAGCGGACGGTCCCAGTAGGTCATCAGGTAGTTTGTTTCCGGTGTTGTTCAGCTGTACAGCAGTCAGCATGTTGTTGAGGTACTGCCGGTTGATCTCACCATTTTAACAGATAAGACTCTTGCTTAGTAATGATTTGCAGTCTGAGATGGCTTTCCAATTCGGCTGTTCACCTCAGATGATCTGATGTATTCCTCCCTTCAGCTAAAGTTACCATGGCTTTCTGCAATTCTGTAATGGTCTTGGTAACTTGAGCTATGACGTCAGTCTGCAACTAACACCTTTCACATTGTGGACACTGGGCCACGACTCCTGTTTGAGCGTGGTTATAGGCTCCTGCTGGTGTTCACTCACTGTTTTAGTTGCTGTTGAACACTGAGATTTGGCTTCTAACAGGGCTTCCTCTCTATTTCTCATCCTCATTTTCCACACAATGGGGTTCCATAGCTTAAGCTCCCTGGAAAATCTGTCCGATCCGTACTTGTCAGCTACTTTCGGATCCACCCCCTTCTTTAGTATGATCTGGTGGAGCATTTTAATCTAAATCATAATGTAATCAGATACATAACAAGAAGTTGGCGAGAAACTATGTTCAAACTAATACAGTAGGTCAGCAGCCCTCTCTGTCTTTCCAGTCACATCTTGCAGTACTCCTAAATAGTCCTTGGCCGTGCAAGCTTGCTTACCCATCCTTAGGTTGCATATGGTATCTGCAGCCAAGCCCTTTAGACTTTCAGCTATCCGCTGCATCTTCTGAGATTCTGGGATATCCCACTCCTCTAGGGCTTGTGAAGCTTGATCCAGCCAGGATTCAAAATCTTCCTCTCCCTGAGGTGTGGGTTGTTTGGCAGAAAAGAAAAAACGCAATTTGCAGTAACCAAACCCAGTGAATGGGTGTGTAGGCTTTAAGCATTTTTCTACAATACTTCCAAAGCATTCAAAACAAAACTTCAGGACCTATAGTATTTATGGGGAGTGAAGCTACAGCTTCTGGTGTAAGGTTCCGACCTACTTGGATAGCTTCCACAGATATTTTCTCTGTTGCTGAGGTAGTGCACTTCTCAGGATTACCACACAGACTGCACTCTCATCTGAAATTTGTACAAGCAAGAGGTATGTGCTCATACACTGAAGGACTTTTCTATTCTAATAAGGCCAATGTGCTCTGCTCAGTAGGGTCCACAATGCTGTCCAACAAAATCCATGCCCCACAACCAGCAAGGATCCTGTGACTTGATGTATTTGCATATCAGTCCATGTGACCCCTGGCAACACCAGAACTAAGCAATGCTCTGACTATGCACTGTGCTATTTGCACCACTTAGCAGCTACTTCTGGGTTCATGTTTCTGCTGGATTTGCTTTCCACACGTACAGGGGAATAGGGTGGAGTCCAAGGCAGTACAGAAAATCCCAGACGAGCCACCAAATGTAGTGCACCGGCAGGTATAGCTGAAGAGATATGGGTTCCTTCCTATCTCACTCTGGTGACACCCCTATAGGCCCAACACACCAAGGTGGCAAGAGGGACAGATTTTATTCTAGGTGACACATTTAGTTTAAAAAGGCAATAGCACAACCATAAACAAATTATTTCAACAGTGGCACCAGTCAGCAATAAAGCAAGGTGAGACATGCATGCAATAAAAACACACATTCACCCTCTTCCCCAGAATTCAACCAAAGAAAGTCTTGATATTCAAGCATGCATAAAGAAAGCAATATCATTGAGAGCAGTAAAGCATTATAATGCAGCAATGCAAAAACGGGAAAACAATGCAATGTCATTAAGCAATAAGAGAGAGTCATGATACAACAATATAGATATAAGAAAATGCAATGTCATTGAGCAGCAAAATTCTTGAAGACAGCAGTACTAACACAAGTAAAATGCACTGTCATTGAACGATGAGGATTTATAATGCAACAATACAAATATGAGAAAATGCAATGTCACTGAGCAGTAAAGATTATTTAAGGCAGCAGTACTAACATGGCAAAATGCATTATCATTGAATAAAGATTTATAGTGCCACAACACAAATATGAGAGAATGCAATGTCATTCAGCAGTACTAACACCCTCGACCCCCTTGATCAATTCTAAGCAGACCAACTATGAAACACTCTTATTATACCCTCTCCACTGGCCAGTGACTAATTTACAGTCTTGCTGCCGGCATGATGGGGCCCAAGTTGGAGCTCATATGGATCCGAGTTTTGTAATCCACAAACCATTGGGGGGGGGGGGACCACAATCTTATAAAAATATAAAAATGATGGCCAGAACCTCTCACCACTCAGTCGAGAATATCTTAGTGACCAGGTGCCGTGGTTCCTCTGATGAGAAAAGCAGAAAAATCACCTACCAGAACTCTGGTAATCATCTATGGCTTCTTGGTACTAGGCCCCAAGGGAACTCCTTTTCCTGCTGAATCATAGCAGGTGTGGTGCTACTGGTTTCAGACTTCTCTCCCGATTCCACAAAATACCATCATCCAGGATTTCGGCCAGAGACATGTGCTACTTCACTTCCCTGTCCCAAAGCACTAGAAAAGAAAATCCAGTCATGCTTCAAGGCCCTTTTCCCTTCCCTTCAGCTACGTTTCAGTCTTCCCTCCTTCAGCAAGTCTTCCAAACTTTTTTCACTTTAAAAATTGGCTCTTATATTCCTGAAAAAGAGCTCAACCTTGTGGTGTAATGGAAAACTGCAGTCTATTACTTCTACACGAAATACAGTGGGAGCTACATACAGAACAAACATATGCTCGGTCCTGGCCAGTACACAAACTTCCGTGAAAAGATTTTCTTATACTGCTAACATACAAGATACAAATGCAGATGAAAATAAAATTCACTGGGATGCCATGTTGCCCAAGGGTCTATATTAGCATGTTGACAAATGCCCTTACGTCGACACATATTAAACAAAATGCCTAAATTTCGAATGGACAGAACAGGGATTTTTTTCCCCAGGGAAAAACATCACTGGGCCGTTGTCGGGAATTTGCTCTTTCTTCCACCGTAGTGGGATCTCCGAGTTGGCATATTTAAGTAGGGGAGTGCAGCCCCTCATTTTATTTTGTCTGCCGATTTTTTTTTTTGGCCCCAGTGATTTTTTTCCCCGGGGGGGGGGGGGGATCGTTGTTCTGGCCATTTGAGATTTAGGCATTTAGCTTAATATGTGTTGACGTAAGGGTGTTTGCTATTCTGCCCTGTCAACATACTAATATAGACCCATTGCTTAATATGGTATGCCCAATGTCATACAATAACCTCTGCTCTAAACAATTTTAATCTGTAATGGCCACTACAACAACAACACTCAACTTCATAATAAAGAAAGAAAGAAGCACAAATACACAAGCTACATGGCCTAGGCCCTAAGAAAAATTAAGATACTAGATCCAGCTACCTACAGGTAATATAAAATATTTGAATTTATTCATTTGCATTTTGTTGATCAGGTCAGCTCTGCTAGACATAGCTCATTTACTCAGAGGACCTAGTAAATAAAGCTTCCTTATACAATCCAATTCATTATTCAACAAACCAACATATAATGCAAAAAGGTATACATTACTGCTCCCACAGAACAATCAATCAGTAACAGACTGTACATATAAAGTACGATATTCTCTATGTAGTTAGGAAAGGGATAAAGTAAGATTTCAAGTACTATTGGTTTGTTGGTGGGTGATACTGTGAAACAGCAGTAACTGTAACTACCTCACAGTTTGAATGTCATATCTGTATACATGTGTTATTTGTTTGGTACTAAAGTTTCTGCCTACATTCCAAAGATTTGCAAGTAGTTAAAATGGTGATCCTCAAACTGCTCAGTAGCACGAGTGTGTATGTGTGCGTGTAAATATGTGTGTGCATATATAGCTGTGTGTACGAGTGTGTGAAAATATGCATGTTTGTGTGTATATATGTGTTTTATGTATGTACATGTATATGTATGCATGAGTGTATGTATGTATGTCCTGTAATGGACTGGTGTGTTGTCCAGGATTAGTTTATTTGCCTTGTACCTACAGAAGGCAGGAGAAGCTCTAGTTCTCCAATAATCCTTAACTAGACTATGTGAGTAAACAGAGAATGAACTGGTTACCAGTTTTATTAACAGCAGAAATTAATGCATTAATGTCAGTAGTAAAATGAGGAAATGGATACAATTCAATTAGTGATGATTGTGGCATCATCCATTATTTTCAATGGGATCATTCTTTTAAAACAGGGCAAGGGAAAACAAGTAGCTCTAGGTGAAGTGGGGGACAAGCTTCCACCATTTCCATGGTGGAAGTGGCCCCATGCTTAATATAATAACATCCAAGGTCATACAACCTTGATAGAAGTCTGTATCCATCCATAACCCCTTTTCTCATTTTTAGCATATGGTGTTGGAGTGTCACTTCGACGGGGAGAATCAACGTCATATTAAACAAAAAAACACAACACTCCCAACAAAAATGGCATCATGAAACCTTTACATAATGGTTAGAAACACTGCTCAGTAATGCACCTACATTTTCTGTTTTATAATTGAAAACAGATTTATTTAGCATCATAGAGTAACAGTACTATTACAATTAATCCACATTCATAGGTTCATAGGTTCATACTAGGCTATCTGCCCGAGGGCATTTATAAGCCTAGCCCATCGTTTTGTGGCTTACGCCACCCCTTTAGTATGGGGAACTATACCCATTATTTTGCTGTGCCTCTGTCGAGCAGTGACACTGAGGTAATTCCTGGGGTATATCTGCGATCTCCCATCCATTGGTCAAGATTTCTCTTGAACAAGGCCAGCGAGGTGCTCTGCCTCACATGTACCGGGATTTTGTTCCACAGCATAGGGAGTCTTTGGGTGATGAATCTATCCCTCCAGCACGTCCTATTAATAGCCGTGTCGAGGTTTAAGTCTCCCGCCCTTGTGGCTCTGATGGATCTAGATTTTTTGAGGTGAAGCATATTCATCAAATCTGGGTTTGACATGGCCTTGTATGTTAGGCAAAGGTCACCTCTGAGCAAGCGGTAAGCGACTGAATAGAGCTGGAGTTCATAAAGGTTAAAAGCATTATTTACACATGAATGCTGCACAACCAATGTTTTGGGAAAGCAGCTGAAAAGGACTGTCATTTTACAACTTTTAAAAATGTGTGCGTGCGTGGTGTCTGCTCACACTACTACTGTTGTTGAAACTGGAAGGCTGTTTCACGTTTGTGCAAGATAGCACTTGGGGCTATACTACCTATGTCGACTCCATTTTCATAGCCTATGTGCTCACGACAGCTGTGCCAACTACTCTGAATCTATTTTTTTAAACTTTGTGGGGACTACTAACTTGAGTTGTCTGGTCAGTACCCACTAGGTAGGTCTGACGCATCCTGAATAAAATTTCTGCAAAACAGATTATGACAGTAGGAGTGAAATTGTGCTCTAATTGTGAATTCTGTTTAAAAAATATACTCTATACATACCTCTCAAACATACATCATTCAAAATAATGTACCTCATTTGGCAGTCTTAAAAAGTTCATGCTCCTCGAAGGTTCACATTGAAAGAGTCTGTCACACATTCAGTTTTAGGAATTTTTTTTAACAGATATCCATGGTACATAGAAATAAATGATACCAATTATTAAAAGATCTTTTTCATAAGTAGAAGCAGCATATTTTAAAAATCCTAGATGACCTTCCTAGTTGAACTTGTTAGTAAGCCATTAGCATTTCTTCCACATTTGCCCATTTGTTCCACATTATGAGGGCTAGTGGGGTTCCTCACTTTGGGCATGCAAGGTTGACTGCTATGACTGTATATGGACGAGATTCTATTTTCATACTATACTGAAAATATTATGTTGAAGAGTCAGAAACGGAAATGGATGATGGGACACAAGGGTATGTTATCAAAAGCAACAATTTAGCAAAATGAAGCATGCGGTTAATACTGTATGGCTTGTCAAAAATCAGTATTATGTATCATTTGTGCCAATAATCTAGGATTTCCCAAAACAAGCCCTCTAATCAAAAGTATTCTTCCCAGAGGAAACCAAAGTAATGAAAGTTGTATACACATTACTGAAATGAGAAAAGGTCGTCTGAAAGTCAGCTCAAAATGCAGGACAAACAATTGCACTGTGGAAAATAAACATCAAAGACATTCGTTAAATCTGCAAACCACACCATGTGTCAGTGCACAAAATAAATGCAGCAAAACAGGACAACAGACAGGTAACACTACATCCATTAGTGCGTGCATGATGCTAAACACACTGCTGCTGCATAGGATTACCGCCTGACCCTCTTTATGCAGGACAGTCCCCATTTCGCAATTAAGCCCTGCGAAAATTCATGAAAATGGCTAATATCATTTGGTTTTATTACAAAAAATGTGTTTTATGTTTTCTCCAATAGCTGCAAAAATAAGTATTTTGTATCTCAAATGCCTTAATAAAAGAGAAAATGGAAGTAAACTCATATTCGAGAAGAGTGAGTGGGTACTGAAATGCAGTCCTTTACACACTAGATGTGGGTTTGTTTGCTCTGCAAAAAAACCTACATTTCCACAAAAAGTACAACTTTGGGCATTTCAAAAATCCTGATACCGTATACGTTTTTAGAAAAACTACACGTACAGCATTGGTTATTCATTCTTACCAAAGTTGTTACATCATAGTCATCCATAACGCCTACGTAAGATAAAGTATACCATCAACTGACGTAAATGTTGAACACAGAAACAGCTGACATCATCCTAAACACCATCCGCTAGCTTCTCCACATCACTTTCTTCGTCATCTTCAGAAATTTCCCGGTGTCCAAGTTATAGCCGCCATTTCCGAAAAGAGGACCAGGGCAAATAGTAGAAAACAGATGTTTTCGTTCAGGTCAAAATGCTAGGAGAAAGGATGATGATCCGGGATGATGAACTGGCTTTTCTACACAACTGACTGAGTCCCTACAGATCATTAAATAATTTCTAGCAAACATGAGCACATGTTTGCCAGATATGTAAACAAAGCTGTAAACTAGGTCGCGATGGGAATTGGGATACTTAATTCTACCACGTATCCCCCTGTATTGAAAGGTAGAGTGAATTGCTCGTATCCCCCTGTATTGAAAGGTTAGAGTGAAATGCTCGTATCCCCCTGTATTGAAAGGTTTGAGTGAATTGTTCGTTGTTTTTGGAGTTATAGGGTTACTAACTTTCCCTTTTATGCAGGGCAGGCTGTATTTAAACAGATTTGCCGTATAAAAATAAAAGCAAATGCCCAGAGATTTTAGGACAAAAATATTCCTAGTTTCCCTCTATTATTTCCATAAAAATAAAAAAAATCATGTATGAAGGCACCTTAATATGACGTGAAACCGTTCAGAGTTTATAAAACTAAGTTTTTATTTTACCTAAAAGGATTATCGCAACCACATTTGCATGGTAATACCGGTTGCTTCCCTATGTTAAAATGTAACCGTTAATGGAGTGGGAATGTGAAGTTGTGTGTTTTCTTTTACACTGAATATTTAATGCAGGGTTATCACTCAAAAATGAAAAAAGGTAACGTGGCTGTTGCACTTCACCGCTACTATATCATGTTGCTTTGCGTAAGTCGCAATCTGCGTAATGCACATTCCGTTTTCTCCTGGTAACAAATGCTGTCAGACATTAAATGTCTCCCGTGCTGAAAGTGTGATTTGTAAAGCAGAAGTGAGGCCAACACGGCATAAACAAAATAAAGGACACAAACCTGTGTAGTTTCTGCAAAAAGCTGAAGAGAGAGTTCAGAGGTGTGTTGCCACTTCTCTGTTACTAGCAATGTGGAACTAGTTAACGTTACTGAAGCTAAAGGTATACCTGCAGTGATTAGTAGACAGTGTTGGGTTACTTCTGAACATTAAACGCAATGTTTTTTTTGTCTTACTAGCTATTTCTAACTTTCTCGGCGATAAACAGTTCCGTTGCTTTTCAGAACATTTGTCGGCATAACTGCAGCGTGAAAAACAGCCGTTTGTCATGCTGCAAATGTGGTTGCGATAATACGTAAGTACCAAGAAGTTTAGTTCAGCCACTAAAAAGGTGGTAGTCCTACTTATTGGTTCATATGTTCATACTAGGCTAACTGCCCTAGGGCATTTATAAGCCTAGCCAGAATGTGTTTGGCTTTCGCCACCCATTTTAAATTAATTTTGCTATGCCCTTTTTCAAGGTTAGTATGCTGTGCCTCTGTCTAACAGTGACACAGAAATGATACCCGGGGTAAACCTACGATCTCCCATCCACTCATCAAGATTCCTCTTGAAGAGAGTCAATGAGGGACTCTGCCTAACCTGGACTGGGATTTTATTCCATAGTGAAGGGAGCCTCTGGGTTATGAATCTGTCCCTCCAGCATGTCCTATTTATTTCAGTGCTGAGGTTCAAGTCTCTCGAGCACGTAGCGCGATGGGATTTGGATTTTCTGAGGTGCAACATGTCCATTAATTCCAGGTTGGACATGGCTTTATACGGCAGGCACAGATCGCCTCTGAGCTGGCGGTATGCCACTGAGTAGAGCTGGAGTTTCTTTAACCGGGCAGCATATAGTATCTGTTTGAGCCCTATGATCCTCTTGGTGAGGTACTTTTGGGGTCTTTCCAGTTGCTGCAGGTGTCTGGTAAGGTACATCCCAAAAGGGGCATTGTACTCAATTATGGGCTTGATGAGGGATGAGTAAAGAGGCACGAGGACCTCCCCTGATCTAGATGTGAATCCCTTCATGATTAGGTGGGCTATATAAAATGTTTTTCTAATCACTTTGGCCATGTGGTTGTCAAATGAGCGATTGCTATCAACTTGGGTCCCCAGGTCTCTAATGACTTCTTCTGTACTTAATGGATTACCACCTATGTGGTAATTTGTGGGCACTTTGTTTTTGCCAAAGGGGATGACTATACACTTTTTGGCGTTTAGCTTGAGGCCATGGCTCTGGCACCAGTTGTCTGTTTCTATGAGGCCCTTTTGGAGGATGCTTGTATCGGCTGGAGAGTCGATTATGGCGCCCAGTTTGCAGTCATCTGCGAACTTAGTCCTTTCGTGTTGGCCTGTACCTCCGAGAAATATATACCGAACAAGAGAGGTCCCAGGACTGACCCTTGGGGGACGCCAATTGTAACTGGTTTGGAGTCTGACATGGCTCCAGCAATTCTAACCATGTGGGTTCTGTCCTTGAGCCAGTTTGCAACCCATCTAGTGACATAGGGGTTTATATTTAAGCTGGTGAGCTTATCTATAATGCCCGAGTGTGGTATTGTATCGAAGGCTTTTGCGAGGTCCAGGTAGGCTGTGTGGGCCACCTTCCCCTCGTCAATGGCCTTGGTGACTGTTTCAAAGAAATCAACCGGGTTTAAGAGGCAGGATCTGCCCTTAAGAAAGCCAAACTGGGTAGGATCCAGTGTCTGTAGGTCCCCAATATCTTTATTTATGAGGTCCAAGATAATCCTTTCCATAGCTTTGCAGACCAAGCTAGTCAGGCTTATGGGGCAATAGTTTCCAAGATCCGTTGAGGCACCACCTTTGTGGAGAGGGACCACTGTTGCTGTACGCCACTCTTTGGATACATATCCTGTAGTAAGGCTGAGATTGAACAGTAGTTTTATGTTTGGGTTTAGCTCTTCTTGGAGTTCATGTAGGACGCAGCCCGGGACACCGTCTGGTCCCACTGATGCTTTGTTTTTTGCTTTGGAGAGGGCAGCTCTTACCTGAGCATCTGAGATGTCAGGGGGGCAGCACTCTGCTGGGATAAATATTTGCCCTTTTGGTGGGGGGGGGAGAAGTTTGCGCTGAACCTGTCAGCTAGGATGTTGGCAATGTCTGTGGGTTCCGTGTATTTTTTGTCATTTTGGACTAATTCTGAGCATATCTGGGAATTCCCACCCAGGTTCCTAACATAACTAAAGAAAGCCTTGTGATTATCCTTAGTGTCCTGTGCAATTTTTCTCTGGAAGCTGGCCTTAGACGATTTTATGAGTGCCCATAGTTTTTTTGCTAATACTGATCAGAGATGCCTTCCCTTTTTGGGATTTTGCTCTATCATGTAGTAGCTTCCTCCTTCTATTGTATAGTTTGTTTATGGCTGGGGTCCACCAGACAGGACGTCTGCCTTTGGAGGATTGGGTCTTGGTTTTATTTGGGATTGCATGATTCATGCATTCCTGAAGGTGTTCATAGAATGCGTTTATAAAGGATTCTGTGGTCTGGTCCATATTTTTCACAGGCCCGGGGGCTTTGAAGGATTCCACCTCGGTTTTGAGGAGTGTGAAATTTGCTTTAGAGAAGTTTTTCACTGGTTTTCAGGGCAGGGGGTGGAGTCGGGATGTGAATATCCAGTGAGATTAGTTTATGGTCTGATCTTACCAGTGAGGGATACACTTCTGGTCTGGAGCATATTGTCCCCATGTTGGTGATGATCAGGTCCAGTATGTTTTCCCCTCTTGTGGGAGTGGTAACAAGTTGTTCCATAGCATTTGAGTTTATAAATTCTAGGAACCTTTGGGCTAGGGTGTTGGAGCTAGAGTAATGCTCCCAGTCTATGCAATGGTAGTTGAAGTCGCCCAATATAATGGTGTTTGGAGAGACCTTCATATTTTCCAGTGTTCTCAGGAAGGCCGAGTGGGGTTCCTGGGTTTGGGAGGGTGGTCTGTAGCAGGCTATAAACTGGAAGGCAGTTTTACCCACTGTTAGTTGCACATGGATAGTCTCTGATACTTCGTGCTGTGCCACCAACCTGGAGGTGTGGGTATCTTTGACGAATATTGATACCCCCCCCTCCTTTTGTAGTACGGTCCAAGTTTTGGGGCCGAAAAGCATGGTATGAGGTATAACCTGGTAGTGCTGGGGTGCTCTCGGGAGCCTTGAACCAGGTTTCTGTTACTGCACAGATATCGATGTTCTCCATGCTAAGGAGAGTTTCGAGTGCATGCATCTTGAGGTTTAGACTTCTGGCATTGAGTAGCATTACTCTTAGTTTCTTATCCCTTGTGATACCTATGGAGGTGGGGTTGTCTTTTGAGCCTTACCTAAAAAAGGCACTATGGGGGTAGCAAGAGCCTTTGCCAATATCCGAAAGCCCAGGGGTGACAGGTGCAAGCCGTCCCAAGCGAAGCATCGTGGCTTGTCGAGCATGTTATCCCAGGCTGACAGGCATTGGATCCCCTTTGAATGATACCAATACTTAAGCCACTTGTTGAAATTAATCATCTTGTCTTCATATTGTGGCATCATTCTTGGTGAGGGTAAGATGCTACTCGAGGTCAGGGTCATACCGGCCTGGGCTACATGCTCAGAGAGCTCCTCTATGTCTCTTTTCATGTAGTCCAGGGAGGTACATCTCAGGTCATTCACACCAGCATGGACAATGATTGAATCATATTTATCATATTTGTACTTGCCTAGGAGTGACCTGAGTGCTTGTGTTATGTGGCGGATCCTAGCTTCCGACAGGCAGCTCACCGTGACCTTCTCCTTGTTCAGCCTGGTGAGCGGGTCGTCAGTGTGCCTGACGATAGTGTATCAGGTGTGTTGTTTAGCCTTAAGGGCTGTGACTGTTCGGCACACTGGCTTTGTGAGCTATGTGTTGCACGAGTTTTGTTTTGGGGTAACGGTTGCTTGGGTGTCTGCTTTAGTGGTCTCTGCTGCTTATGCAGATTTTTATTTAGAGCCTCCGAGTATGTTTTTGTGTGTTTATGTGTTTGTTTTGCTGTCGTGGTAGGACTATGTGAGATTGGAATTGTAGTGAGTGTGGTTTCCTTCTCCTCCTGACTGGTTTTGCCAGTACTGAGTTGAGAGAGCTTAGCCTCCAGTATGGCTATATGGTTGCATCTCTCACATGTGTTGGAATTTGTTGGGAGGAGGAGAGGGTTGTCTGTGTACATGAGGCAGTTGTAACATTGCCTCAAGATTCCGAGATTCACCAGCTGGACCGGAGAGGAGATTGACAACTGACCTTTGGACATGCTAGAATAGTATTGGGAATTCCTTTATAATTGAAAAAAAAGGGCCAATGGGGAACGAGGTACTCGAGTTTGTGAGGATGTAGTGCTTTAATATTTTAGTGCTGACTTATATAATTTCTTTAGTGAGCAAGTGCCAGGTAACTTAAATGCAATGTGTTTCAGGTAACTTAAATGCAAAAACGACAAACAGTAACTTTCTTTCAAGTGAAACAAGGAAATAAGTACAGTAAGCAATGCAGATATCACTAGGGATCCACAGAAGCTCTGAAAAGCCGCGTTTTAAGTGGAATTAGCGTTTCAGGGAAATAACAAGCAAACAAACAAGCAGCATACAAATAAAGCTAGATTCAGCAGGCCTGGATCTAGTCTATGCTACAGCAAACAAGGTGTACCAATTTCAGTAAGAAACAGTTCAAATATGCAGGCACTATAAGCCTTTAACCAGAAATTCCCAGCTCAGAAGGGTAGAGCCCAGCCTCTCCTCCCACAAGAGTGCAGACCACAAACCTTCTTAATGTAAAATAACTGGCCTGAAGCCCAAGTGCTTAAACCAGAACTAATACACTTTTAGAATAACAGACACTGAGCCCTCAATCAGCAGTGCACAACTTAGAAGGATGTAAGTTATCTGTCCTGCCACCACAGTGCAGGCTACAAACCTTCCTAATGTAAAACAACTGGTCTGAAGCCCAAGTGCTTAATCCAAAAGACTTAGAATGATAGCTACACTGTAATCAAGTTACTACCAAGCAGTAATAAATACAATTGATTACTTTAAAGAATGCCTGGATTAGTGCTCAAGTTATACAAACAAAGCTAGATTCAGCAGGCCTGGATCTAGTCTATGCTACAGCAAACAAGGTGTACCAATTTCAGTAAGAAGCAGTTCAAATATGCAGGCACTATAAGCCTTTAACCAGAAATTCCCAGCTCAGAAGGGCAGAGTCCAGCCTCTCCTCCCACAAGAGTGCAGACCACGAACCCTTTTAATGTAAAATAACTTGCCTGAAGCCCAAGTGCTTAAACCAGAATTAATACACTTTTAGAATAACAGACACTGAGCCCTCACTCAGCAGTTCCCAACTTAGAAGGATGTAAGCTACCTGTTCTGCCACTACAGTGCAGACCACAAACCTTCTTAATGTAAAACAACTAGCGTGAAGCCCAAGTGCTTAAACCAAAATTAATACACTTTTAGAATAACAGACACTGAGCCCTCAATCAGCAGTTCCCAACTTAGAAGGATGTAAGCTACCAGTCCTGCCACCACAGTGCAGGCCACAAACCTTCCTAATGTAAAACGACTGGTCTGAAGCCCAAGTGCTTAATCCAAAAGACTTAGAATGGTAGCTACACTTTAATCAAGTTACTACCAAGCAGTAATAAATACAATTGAATACTTTAAAGAATGCCTGAATTAGTGCTCAGGTTATACAAACAAAGCTAGATTCAGCAGGCCTGGATCTAGTCTATGCTACAGCAAACAAGGTGTACCAATTTCAGTAAGAAGCAGTTCAAATATGCAGGCACTATAAGCCTTTAACCAGAAATTCCCAGCTCAGAAGGGCAGAGTCCAGCCTCTCCTCCCACAAGAGTGCAGACCATGAACCCTTTTAATGTAAAATAACTTGCCTGAAGCCCAAGTGCTTAAACCAGAATTAATACACTTTTAGAATAACAGACACTGAGCCCTCACTCAGCAGTTCCCAACTTAGAAGGATGTAAGCTACCTGTTCTGCCACTACAGTGCAGACCACAAACCTTCTTAATGTAAAACAACTAGCGTGAAGCCCAAGTGCTTAAACCAAAATTAATACACTTTTAGAATAACAGACACTGAGCCCTCAATCAGCAGTTCCCAACTTAGAAGGATGTAAGCTACCAGTCCTGCCACCACAGTGCAGGCCACAAACCTTCCTAATGTAAAACGACTGGTCTGAAGCCCAAGTGCTTAATCCAAAAGACTTAGAATGGTAGCTACACTTTAATCAAGTTACTACCAAGCAGTAATAAATACAATTGAATACTTTAAAGAATGCCTGAATTAGTGCTCAGGTTATACAAACAAAGCTAGATTCAGCAGGCCTGGATCTAGTCTATGCTACAGCAAACAAGGTGTACCAATTTCAGTAAGAAGCAGTTTAGATATGCAGGCACTCTAAGCCTTTAACCAGAAATTCCCAGCTAGAAGGGCAGAGTCCAGCCTCTCTTCCCACAAGAGTGCAGACCACAAACCCTTTTAATGTAAAATAACTGGCCTGAAGCCCAAGTGCTTAAAACAGAATTAATACACTTTTAGAATAACAGACACTGAGCCCTCAATCAGCAGTTCCCAACTTAGGAGGATGTAAGCTACCTGTCTTGCCACCACAGTGCAGACCACAAACCTTCCTAATGTAAAACAACTGTTCTGAAGCCCAAGTGCTTAAACTAAAAGGCTTAGAATGAGTTACACCAAGCAGTAATAAATACAATTGAGTACTTTTAAGATGACGCAAAAGCAAAATAAAGTAGGAAGAAACACAAATACAGTAAAAGCAGATTTTTTTTTTTTTTTTTTTTGAGTGAGCAAATGAGATGGGCCCAGGAGTTACAGGACATAAACAAGTGCAAATGCAGGCCTTCAAATCAGAAAGTTGAGAGAGATGGAAGACCGCCCAAATGGCCAATAACTAGAAATTCTGGGCCAGAACCACTCCTTATGTGGTAGACAGGTTACCTAGTGCTTACCACTCCCACTGATAAGCTAGAAGGCTTCCCTCCAACACAGAAAGGCTTGGGGGCTGAGAAGCTTACAAATAGTCCTGGATACAGCAAATCTGTATCTGGAACACTAATTACAGGAAAGGTAGGAAACAGGCTTACAATTTTTTTTTTCAGAAAAGTAGCAAAAACAGTAGTAAAAACAATTCACATGCAGTGCAAGCTGGCACACTTGAGTATGTAGCAATATTAGTCCACACACAGTTTGAAACAATGTCATTAAATTAAAAAGGACTAAAAGCAAGTGCAGAAAGGGTTTATTAGGTAGAATGCGGTAAAGAGATGGGACTGGGGGAGTGTCCTAGATCAAATCTACAGTGGGGCGGGCACTGCAAAAGCCACCAAATTTAAACTACTACCAGAACATGGAGGGGGGGGAGCTTCAACAGAGATGTGAGGAATCAGAGTGCAAATTATAAAACCCAAAAAATATATACTGATCTCTGTATATTTGCAGAACACTAAGACAACAGATATCCAAGCAACAATTTAGCTCTATAATACAGAATAATGCAGAAAAATATACTCAGCTCTATATATCTGCAGACAGTCTTTCCACTTTAAATGCAGACTGCTGCTATTAACAGTTCAAATTAAGGGAACCTTGAGTTAACAACACACAAGCAATAGAAACCACAATGAGGGGGTGGGGAAGAAAGTTTCAACAGAGATGTGAGGAATCAGAGTGCAAATTATAAAACCCAAAAAATATATACTGATCGCTGTATATTTGCAGAACACTAAGACAACAGATATCTAAGTAACAATTTAGCTCTATAATACAGAATAATGCAGAAAAATATACTCAGCTCTATATATCTGCAGAAAGTCTTGTAAGGCTGTTCCACTTTAAATGCAGACTGCTGCTATTAACAGTTCAAAATTAAGAGAACCTTGAGTTAACAACACACAAGCAATAGAAACCACAATGAGGGGGGTGGGGAAGAAAGTTTCAACAGAGATGTGAGGAATCAGAGTGCAAATTATAAAACCCAAAAAATATATACTGATCTCTGTATATTTGCAGAACACTAAAACAACAGATATCCAAGCAACAATTTAGCTCTATAATACAGAATAATGCAGAAAAATATACTCAGCTCTATATATCTGCAGAAAGTCTTGTAAGGCTGTTCCACTTTAAATGCACTTAAAAGTGTGTCTTAAATTTCTTAGTGGGTTAACATTCTCATATCAATTAGCGCAATGTACTCATAAACAAGTAAATTACTCTGCAAAACGGGGTATTACTGATGAAGGTTATGTACTAGTACTCTAGAAAAGTACTGTAGTTTGCATCTGTTATATGCCGGAAAGAAAATGATTCAATTTTTTAAGCATGCAACAATGCCCAACAGGATGTGTGTTATTGTAGACATTCTACATTCAAGAGTGCTACTAGTTCTCAGCATACCTCTCAAGTGTACCTCATTACGAGGAACGTACCTCATTTGGGGTCTTAATAAGTTCATGTTCCACGAAGTTCCTCAAAGTTCCACATTGAAAGAGTCTGAAACACATTCAGTGTTAGGAATTTAAGTGAAATCCATGCTAAATAGAAATGAATCATATTAATTCATTAAAATATCTTCTTTATAAGTAAAGCCAGCATATTTTAACCATCCTATGACCTTCCTAGTTGAAGTTGTTAGTAAGCCATTAGTATATGTTCCACAATTTGCCCATTTGTTCCACATTATGAGGGCTAGTGTTCCTCATTTTGGAGATGGAAGGTTGAGAGCTATGCTCAACTGTCCAGATTTTCGCAGAACGTTCAGATTTTTGACTCATATTTTTGGTCTGTTCTTCATATAATTTGTGATTTTCTGGCAAGTTATTGAGGTTTGAAGTCAATAAATAATGACAATTTGAGTTTCAGGCTTCTTAGCCTTAAAAAATGCATGCTAACACAGTTCTTGTTAATCTAGCAATTTTCTAAGTTTGTAAGAGCAGTATTTAAAACAAGCAATATCTGTGGTATCTCCGAAGTCTCAAACAACCCACTAAACAAGTATAGTGGGTCTAAAAATAAAACAGTGTAAGAAACTTCTCCGTGTGGAAGATTTTCAGTCCGTATATATTGCGGTTGTGGTGCTGTGGTAGCGTTGTCGCCTCATAGCAAGATGTCGTCCCGTTCGATTCTCAGCTAGAGCATCTTCTGTGTGGAGGCATACATGAATGGGGCATGCCTTCGTTGAAGGTTGTGCGTCAGGGCTGGTAACCCGGTACGTAAAAATCCACTACCAATCATTAGCGGACCGGAGTTCCGCTGTGGCGATCCCTAACCGGGAAAAGCCGAAAGACACAAACAAACAAACATATCTCCAGTTAATCACTGTATATTAATCAGATCAGGCAATATGATTTTTACAATTGATTTTTTACATGCAAAGTGTATATGTATAGATTTATATATATTTTTTGATTGCCAAATGGACTAAGGTTGATATATTTCCAGCCATGTAGTACATTGTCTTGGATGAAATCACAGATGTAGTAATCTACTTAATAATCTGGGTAAATAAGAGGTACCACATCATTATAAATTTTATTTAAAGTACATAAGGGTTATATTATTATGACAGCTACTAAGTAGGGCAGGACCAGCTCGAATGTCACACTGATGGGGGAAGGGATGTGAATTTAACATGTGTACCAATAACACTTTGTTATACAGCACAATAAACCACTCCCTTGCCTGATAAAAGTCGGTGTACTTAATAAAGTATTTTCAACTGGAAACAGACTGCTTGGATTACTTTCGAATACTTAGTAATTCTGTACAATATTTCAAATTATATATTTTTTATTATTTTTTTGATTTAAGATGAGTCTAAGTTCGCTACTTCTACTTCTATTGTCTGATCTGATTAATATACAGTGATTAACTAGAGATATATGGACTGAAAACCCTCCATACAGAAATGTTTCTTACACTGTTTTGTAAGAGAAATATTTAAAATCTGTGCCTATTGTTGTGCCTTTGTACCCCCATTATTTTAGGCATTGTCCAGATTCCTTACATTAAGAGGTTGAGAGGTATGGTTACTGCTACACCTTTGGAAGGGAGTTTTTTCCACAATAATAAACACCCTGGAGTGCGTTATTACACTCAAGAGATTCATAGTGTCCGAATCCCCCACAAATAGTATAAATCTGTATGTTTTTTCTCAGCTTATCAATGCTCCAACAAGATACAGCAAAGATCTTACGTGGCAATCCACCTTAAACTGGATTCTAGTATCCCACCCTGCCAATTACCCCTCTTCTGGTACACTGTCTAGCTGAGCGATCGTCTGCCAGCTTACTCCCTTAGAACAAACTCCCAACAACTAAGAGTACAGACTATATAATCAGTTAGGAACTCAATTAATTTTTGACAACATAAATTCAGCAATCTCTTACAGGAAATAGACTGGACACCCCTTAAACAACTACCCCTTAGTGATGCTGTAGTATAGTTTAATAACACCTTCCTTCACATACTTAATACACCAGCTCCCATTTGTATGAAAATAATCAAAAAGAACTCAGCACCATGGCTCTCTAAAGAATGTAAACACCTGATGAAGCAAAGGGACATAGCCTGGTCAACCTGGAAACAAAACTAAAATGAACAAAATCATGTTAATTTCAAAACACTATGTAACAAAATGACAAAACTAATCAACAGAGATAAGAAGTCATACTATTCCCAGCTTCACCTCCAGCATAAAATTAACCCCAGTAAATTTTGGCACTCCATATCTTCTCTACATAACCCTGGAAGAAATGGAGTGCACACCCTATCACCTGATAGCCCTCCAACATAAATAGCCGAAAACGTTAATAAGCACTTCATAAAATCAATTTCAGACCTACTAACTAACACCCCTAATGCTGGACACCCTCCACCCTTCAACCTATTCAGACACCGACCCCAGGCCATCAACTACTTCTAACCCTGTCATTATTAACTCCCCTATTCAACAAAATGTCATACAGACCCCATTCTCATTTCAGCCCATATCCACTGACACCATTAAGAAACTGCTACAAAAACTAAAACCCTGCTCTACTTCAGCTGACAATCTCACATAATACAGTAAAATGGTTTCAGAGCTACCTCAAGGATCGCAAACAAGCACTGAAATGGTCCAACAAACTCTCACCCTTTCTCCACAACCCTACTGGAGTCCTCCAAGGCTCCATCCTAGAATGCCTACTCTTCAACATTTTCACAAACAGCCTTCACACTGCCTCTCACCCTGGGACCCTCATTCAATATGCTGATGATTCCACCATAATCTGCACTGCTCAATCACTACCAGAACTACTCTCAAAAACTCAGCAGTCCTTTACAGCAGCTGAATCCTGGATAAGAAATGCCCAACTCTTTCTTAATCCAAAGAAGACAAAACTAGTACTCTTTCATCCCAAAAACACCTCCCGTGTCAGTGATCATTTCAAAATCCTTGCATCTGACAACACTGACATAGCAATAGTGCAGGACACCAAACTTCTAGGTGTTATCATTAACCATAAACTTTCATTTGACCCCCATATACAGAAAAAATATAAAGAAAACTCATTAAAAACTGGGACTCATATAGAAACAAGCATTTCTTTACTGCAACAACCAAAACTACCCTTGCAAAAACATTTTTTACTTCCCTTCCTTCTTTATGGTGCCCCTATCTTAACTAACTTACGAAATTCTAGCCTAAGCAAGTTGTAACAAAGCTACAACAAAGTTGCAAAGTTTGTCACAAACTCTAAATATCACACACACCACTGTAAACCACTCCTAGACTTAAACTAGCTTGAACTACCCAACCAACTTGCTTTTATTCAGCTATCCACCTTGCACAACCTTATTTTCAAGCCTACTGCCTGCCCTGCACTAGCCAATCTAGTCACACCTTACACACCAAATCGATCCCTACGATCAGAAGACAAAAATCTCTTGGTTATCTCAAAACCCACAAGAAAACCTGGTCACTCTCTGTATTCATACTCTGTCTCTATACATTGGAATTCACTACCTCTAGCTACCAGGTCTATGCCTGGTCTAACCCATTTCAAAGTCTTTTTAAAAAATCATCTCAAAAATACATGGCTCTGCTTCTGCATAAAGCCTGCCTAATGCTCAGGTCTTCCTCGTCTGTCACATTTCAATCCCTCACAGACTGCAAAATCATAAAGCTCTTCTAACGCCTTCTCTGCTTCTTTACAATATCCTTAAGCTACTGCTCAGGCTTTATTGCGTCTATTCTTCTTAACTCTTTCTTGTTGTATGTCTGCATTACTAACTTTCTGGCTGCTATTTTCCTAACTAAAACTAACATTCTATTTTTTGCATGTACTATAACAGTCAGTGTCACACATTGCACTACCTACATATTTTTTTTGGACACTATCTTCATCATATATGATAAGAGTGACTATTATCATCTGTAATATTTTATCATAGATGACCAACTGAAATTTGACAAGCATCTTCAAGCCAATATCAACAAAACCCATAAAAAGCTAGGTGTGCTCTACCGGCATAGTCACTTTATCTCTCCCTCCACTAGAATCACACTAGCTAATACTTACCTGATCCCATCTCTACTATATGGTGCAACTATCCTTAACAGCCTGCAATCCTCCCTTAAAGCAAAACTTTCATATTGCTACAATAAAATAACTAAATTTGCCACAGGTCACAGAGCCTCATCTCACCATTGCCTTTCCCTTCATCAACTAGGCTGGGTTGAGCTACCCAACTTCCTCAGTCACACCCAACTTATCCAAGCTCATAAACTGATCCACAACCCATCTCTCTGTCCCACCCTAGCAAATACCTTTGAAATGCATAAACTTGACAGACTCTTAATATCTAATTCTCACAACTTAATCAAACTGCACAAACCCTCATGTTCAACTGGAAATCAACTGATGTCCTTCTCACTAGCACGCCTCTGGAATTCTCTTCCAGCCTCCATTCACACTACAAACAGTCTCTCCTTTTCAAAACCTCACTTCACTCATACCTAACCTCACAATGGATATGCTCATGCTCCCACCCTTCCTAATTTCTACTACCCTTTCTTCCTAATCTTCCAACCCTCCTGTATGCCCATTAATGCCTATCTTACTTCTATAACACTAGAAACTCTAGAGCGAGGTAAACTAGAATTTTTTTGTTACTCCATATAACAAATACTGAATAAAAAAAATAAATAAATACACAGAATGCAAGGCATTTCAACTCTACCCCCACCCCCCCCAAAAAAAATTCAGATCTCTATTTTTAAACAAATACACACCACTAGATTGGCTTTTGCAGGCATGTGTCTCTCACTCACTCACTCTCATACACACACTTTTCTTTTTTAATTTAGCTTTTCTTTTAAAATTTTACAATCGCTGTACAGCAAAACTGTATGATCATAAATAAATGGCAAATGTTTGCTTCTCTACTGTCCGAGCTTCATGGCAGCTTAATATGCTGCCCTGAAGGAGTGGAGTAGTTTTTCAGTAATCAGTACCTATATATTAACACCCTGCTGGAGAATATTCAGGTATAATGTACATTTTGCCCATTCTGTAATAATAATACAAGCTTTGTAGCAGCATGATCTGCTTAACAAGAAAAAGGCAGTGTCAGGATATAAGAACTATAATGAACTGACTATGAAGTAAAATAATTTCAGATTAATTTTTACTCTGTAACATATATAGTCATTGAGTGACATATACATGCAGTCACCCCCACACACTTTTTGCCAAGAATTCTCCATATAAGTTGTAATGTTTAATGTAGACATGAAATATCATAAACCTTAGATTTTAAGCCTTTATTAATACAGTTTTGAATTCCTATCAGCTGTCCCTGATTTTCACTGTCATTTAAATTCACTTCCTTTCAACAACCAGGACATAAAACAAGTAGTCATATGGCAAGGCACTTATTCACCTTTCTTGCTAGTTAGCACTGGGGTACCCCAAAGTTGTCCTGAGTCCTTTACTTTTTAATATCTTGATCAATTACTGCCTTAACCAATGACTCAGCCCCTATATGTGCACTCAAAATTCATTACATCTTCAGAAGAATACCCAGGAATCATTCTCTTCATCAGAATCCTGGCTTGATAACTCACAGCTCCTACTAACCCCCCCAAAACTAAATTACTTCTGTTCTTTCCTACGTTATTGCACCAATATAAAGCTTCCTTCACATTTTCTCCCTTAAACAACACCAAACCAGAAGGTGTCCACCAAGCTAAATTATTCAAGCTTCTCAGAGATGACTGTCTGACATTCGACTTGCACATACAACTAGCTATCAAAAAGGCACACCAAAATCTTGGGATCTTCAATGATAGAAGCAAAAAAAAAAAAAAACTCACACAACATAAAAAAAAGAAGACTGCAGCTCTTTTATTCTCTTTAATTTGTGAACACAATTCCCCTTTCTGTGCTTCTGTAACAAGACTGCTAAGTGATTTGCCTCAGAGGCAGAAAATGTGGACATAAAAAAATCATATAAATGTTAGGAATGTTGCTTTCCTAAGTCATTCAATGTAGTCTCAAACTTTCTTGTAAGTCCCTTCTCCCTGAAACACCCTTGATAAGTGTACATCAAAGAGGACTGGCATAGTCATGTTGAGAGGTCATCCAGCAGACATCACTCATGTTCAGGTAGTACCCCAAATTCTAGCCAGGGTCATGGAACTAGTAGTACAACTCCTGGCAGAGGTAGTTCTTGTCATCAGGGGTGATGATGCTGAAATGACTAGTCTGCCATGCAAGGCTCACATCTGTCTGAGATGCCAGGATGTAGTGTTAGCACAGTGCTTGATTATGTTCATGCAGATACACATACACACATACAACAAATACTTGCCCATACCACCTCATATACCCACACTACTTGCGTAAGCAGTACTGTTGACTGCTACACACATCTTTCTAATGGACCTGCAAATTGCATACTTAAGGAATACATTTTTGTTTTATATGCATATGCTCACTTCATTGGTGTCAGGCTTGCCCTCCTGTCTCCCTCACCTTCTCATCCCACCCTTTCCTTTGCATATTTCTTTGTGACTTCAGGTTGCATGTATGTCTGATGTACAGAGTGGACAGCTAATGTTTGCTTACTCAGAACTTTCTTTTAATGTAAATGTATTGCAGAATATATGTTTTTCATCATAGTTCATACTAAGTTGTGAATGATTGCTTCCATAATTACTGATTTTCTGTTACTGTTTTTATTTATACTCTCAAAGTAGGTGTTTTAAGTATTGTTTGCTGTCTGTTATACTTGTGCAAATGATGCTAATGTTGACCTGCTCACTAGCTTATGTACAATGGCCAACTGAAATTCTTGATGCACATTATTGGGCAAAACCCATAGCTGTGCATTGCAAACATCACTCATAAACTATTACTGACATTACTGTACACCTGGGAGATGTATCGCCTTAGGGACATATGAGAATTTGCATAACACAGTAATTGGTTATTTAACTGTATTGCTTTTTCTATACAGGCTCCAGACTTACCATGGTAATAAATAATGCAGACGCATGATCTTCTTGAGGGGGGCTGCCTGTGTCTGATGCTAACAGAATACAACCATTACTTGGTTAAGTAAAGGTTGTGCAGTTTGGCAGGCATTAGTTTTAATGTTTGGATGAACTAAGGCTGTTTTTCTGTCATTTAGGTATTCGGTGTGTGTGTTATTCTTTGCCTCTTAACCAGAACCATGACATATTGTACACACCTATTCTTGTTAACCGCATCTGCGGTTGGTGGTTCTCCATCAGACTCCTCATCTGTATCTGCTGGCCCTGCTGGTGATACTGGGAACTGTGGTCCTTGTCCTAGTTGTCCTTCTTGAAGCTGTTTCTTGAGAGTGATATTGTGCAACATGAAACAGACTGTGACTATTTTGGCAGAGGTTGCTGGGTCATACTGCAGGGCACCTCCTGGGTGTGTAGACACTGGAACCTTGATCTGAGTAAGCTGAATACACGTTCTGTGATATTCCTAATTTGAGCTTGGGCATTGTTGTATCCTTGCTCAGTGGGGTTGTGTGGGTTTTTCATCGGTGTCATTCACCACAGTTGTAGTGCATAACCTGGATCTCCCATAAGATGCTCTTGTGGAAAGTCACCCCTAGCAAATCCTGTGCACAGTTCACGGGTGTGCCATATATGTGAGTTGTGAAAGCTGCCTGGGGTATATGCACAGACACTGTAAATAATCCCTTCAGCATTATAGCAACCTGACAGTTTTTAGTGTGGTATCATTTCCTGTTACTGTACCACCTTTCATGTTCACCTGGTGAGGCTGTTATTTTTATGTGTGCGCAGTCTTTGAATGCCAAAACTTCAGGGAAGTGTGCTATTACACAAAATTACTGCATGGTTCTTGCTGTCTCCTGTGGGAGTTCATGAGAAACTGATATGCTCCCTTGCATATTCTAGCATTGTACTTAGAAAATGATGTACAGTTCTAGAATCTGAGGCCTGTGACTCCCCTAATATATCCCCTGTGGGTTTTGGAAAGTACCCGGAACTACTATGTTTCCACTGGGATGTGTTTTCCACAATTTCCCTGGGGCCTCAGGTGAGGATGGCAGAGGTTGCATATTTCCTATAGTGTTTTCCTATCTACCCAGTATCATTCTACAGTTTGTGTCATGTAGTCCATGGTAAGTCAAACAAGGCCTAAATACCTATCTTCTTCTTGGCCTAGGTCTGGCAGCAGCAACAGTAGTAGTAGTAGTACCTTGATTGTTGCACATATAGGTTAATGATGTTAACAGTAACTGCTAACATGCTTTTTTTTCCCTAAGTTTAAATGTGACTGTAATCCAAATCATTTTGTATTTCAGGGAAAATGGCTACCTGAATGGTAACCTGTATACCATTTAACTTGCAGATGTGCAGCATTTCCAATAAAGCAGGGTTAGAGATTGCCTTATATGCAAGGCAGAGATCACCTCTGAGTAGTCTGTACGAAACAAAATAAAGTGGCAGTGATTTCAGATGATCCATATAGGACAGATGGGAAGACATTGAATTTTCCTTGTGAGGAACCTTTGTGGTCTCTACAATTGCTGTAGTTGCTTGGAAAGGTACATACCAAAAGGGCTGTTGTACTCAATTATTGGCCTGATGAGGGAAGAGTACATGGAAGTTATAACTTCTTTTTTTCTGTAGGCAATGATTTTACTTATGAGATGAGCAGTATAGAATGCCCTTCTTACTACTGTGGAGACATGGTGATCAAAGATAAAGTTGCTGTCAACCTGTGTGTCCAGGTCTCTCACCACTGAGTGAATACTTAGGGTGTTGCTATTGATGTGGTAGTTAGCAGGAACATCACTCTTACCAAAATGGATGATAATACATTTTTTTCTTAAGGCCATGACTTTGGCACCAATCATTTGTTTGTGTAAGACCCTCTTGTAGGATGTTGACATCATTTGGAGATTCTATGACTGCTCCCAGTTTGCAGTCATCAGCAGCTTTGTCAGCCACAGACCTTTAGTTTTAACCTGTACTTCATTGAAATAGATTCCAAACAGTAGAGGTCTGAGGACTGATCCCTGTGGAACATTACCAACATGGGAAATCGATGCTCCACACCTGTGGTCACCCCCTCATTAGTCAGGTCTGACCATAAGCTAATCACCCTTAAGATCCACATCCCACCCCCACCCCCCAGTAAGGAAACCTCCATAAAAAACTTCTCCAAAGCCAACTTCATGCTACTCAAGTCAGAAGTGACAAACTTCATGACACCCATGCAGAAGGGAACTGAAAGTTCAACTGCTGAATCCTACACTAAGGCACTGTACGAACACATCCACTCATGCATGAATCGCGCCATCCCAAATAGAACCAAGATGCTCTCATCCAAAAAAAGGAAGCCAATCTGGTGGTCCCCTGCCATAAACAAACTTTACAACAAAAGGAAGAAACTGTTGCAGAAAAGAGGAAAATCCCAGGATACAAAAAACTCCCTTACCAGCCTCAGTAAGAAACTGAGATCCCTCATAAAATCCTCCAAAGCTAGTTACGAAAATAAAATTGCCAAAGATTCCAAAGACAACCACAGGGCATTCTATAACTATGTCAAGAATCTAAATGGCAATGCTCAGATCTGCTCTGAGCTAAAACAGAATGGCATTAAATATACTGTTCCCAAGGATATTGCCAATATCCTGGCAGATCGATTCAGTGCCAACTTCACCCCCCTCTCACTCCCTAAATGGCCCATCTCAGTGCTGGAAGATTGCCAAATTCCAGTAATAACGGCCACACAGGTAAAAAAACGCACTCTCCAAAGCTAAGAATACAGCATCCATGGAACCAGATGACATCCCGGGCTGTGTACTACATGAACTACAATATGAACTGGCACCTCATCTAAGTGTCATGTTTAATTATAGCCTCACCTCAGGTTTCATGCCCACTAAGTGGTGCAGAGCTACACTTATCCCACTCCACAAGGCGGGATCCACCTTGGA
Source organism: Protopterus annectens (assembly GCF_019279795.1). Lineage (NCBI taxonomy): Eukaryota > Metazoa > Chordata > Ceratodontiformes > Protopteridae > Protopterus > Protopterus annectens. The sequence goes on from NC_056738.1 coordinate 174,194,699, forward strand.
TCCCAGAAACTACCATCCCATCAGTCTGACGAGTCTTATCTGCAAGGCCATGGAGCGTATTATAATGGAACATATGAACAAAGACATTGACAACCTTCAAACACTGGACCCCACCCAGTTTGGGTTCATGAAGGGCTGATCTTGTCTCCTGAACCTGATTGACTTCTTCGAATCAGTCTCCAGAACCATGGACAAGGGTAAGGTGGTCCACACAGCCTATCTAGACCTTGCCAAGGCCTTTGACACCATCCCCCACTCTGGAATGGTAGATAAACTTACTAAGCTGGGCATTAATCCCTACGTCACCCAATGGGTTGCTAACTGGCTTACTGATAGAATCCACATTGTAAAAGTAGCCGACTCAAATCCAGCTCCAGACAAGTGACAAGTGGAGTACCTCAGGGTTCAGTCCTGGGACCACTCTTGTTTGGCATCTACTGAAGTACAGGCCAGCACTAAGGGACTCTGGGTAACAAAGTTTGCAGATGACTGCAAACTGGAAGCCATTACTGAATCCCCAAATGATGTGGATACTCTACAAAAGGGCCTTGCAGAAACAGATGCTTGGTGCCAGAGCCATGGGCTCAAGCTCAATGCCAAGAAATATATAGTTATCCCCTTTGAAAAAAAACATGTACCCATGAATTACCATATAGGTGGCAGTACACTAAACACCAAAAGTGTGATAAGAGACTTAGGGACACAGGTGGACAGTGGTCTCACCTTCGATAACCACATCGCCACAACAGTCAGGAAATCCTTCTATGTGGCACACCTCATCACTGCAGCTATACTCTGTCGTATATCGTCTACTCAGAGGCGATCTCTGCTTAACATACAAGGCCATGTCAAACCCAGAGGTGTTGGACATGCTACACTTAAAGAAATCCCAATCCCTCAGAGCCACATACTCTAGGGATCTAAACCTTGTCATCACAATAAACAAAACATGCTGGAGGGATAGGTTCCTGACCCAGAGATTCTCCAGACTCTGGAATAGATTGCCCATACATGTCAAGCAGACTGCCTCTTTGGCCCTCTTCAAAAGGAACCTTGACAATTGGATGGGAGAAAGGAAATTCACCCCGGGGATCATGTCAGTTGCCCTGCTAGACAGGGGTCCAGGGAAGTAAATAGTGTGGGAAAAAATAGCCAGGGAATTGTTTTGGCTAGGCGTGTACAGGCCCTAGGGCTGATAGCCTAGTACCAACCTTTGAACCTATGAACACCACTGGTTACAGGTCTGCTGTCGGAAGTGGATTCCCCTAGGCTGAACACATGTGTTCTATCAGTGAGCCATTTAGCAATCCATCTATTGATATAAGGGCTGATACCTAGCTGGGTGAGTTTTTCAATGATGACTGCATGGGGGATAGTGTCAAAAGCCTTGGTTAAATCTAGGTAGGCTGTATGTACAGATTTTCCCTCGTCCAGGGCCTGGGTGACTGTCTTGAAGAAGTTCACCAGGTTTAACAGGCATGGTCTCCCTTTGACAAATTCAAACTGAGTAGGGTCAAGTGTTTGATAATTACCTATATCTTTGTTGATAAGGTCCATGATGATTCGCTCCATGGCCTTGCAGATAAGGCTAGTCAGGCTAATAGGTCTGTAGTTCCCAGGGTCAGTGGATGCACCATCTTTTTGCAGGAGAATAACGGTGGCCATTTTCCATTCAGCTGGGATGATGCTGGTGCTTAGACTATGATTGAAAAGAGTACCCAATGGTGTTGCTAATTCTTGTTGGAGCCCATATAGTACACAGTATGGAATGTTATCATGTCCCTTAGATGCTGTGTCTTTGGCCTTAGGGCGTTTACAACCTGCTTTTTAGAGATACAAGGTAGGGGACAGGTGGTAGGGATGTCAAGGGGTATGTGTGGCAGGGACAGGAGAGTGAAGTTTTTCACAGAACTGGTTGGCCAACAGGTTAGCTATATCCACAGGCTCGGTATATGTAGTGTCATTAACTACCAGTTCAGAACAGATCTGGGCCTTTCCTTTTAGGTTATGGATGTAACTAAAGAAAGTCTTATGGTTGTCCTTAGTTGATGAAGCTAATATGGATTCGTGGTTTGCTTTGGAAGACTTCACAAGAAGTCTTATTGGCTTGTTTAAGCTGAGAGGAGAGAGTCTTTCCAGTTTAGAGCTCGCTCCCTCTTACACTTAGACAGCAATCTCTTCCTCTTATTGTAAAGCCTGTGAATGACAGTTGTCGACCAGGCAGGTTTGCTCTTCCTTGAGGAGCTTGTTTTGTGTAGAACTTGGCATAGTTGGCAGTTCCATCTGAGGGAGGAGGTGCAGTGAAGCTATTTATACCATCTCATAAGAGGTTATAATCTGCTTTTGAGTAGTTTTTTTAGTTTAGTTGCTGCTGGGGGGGGGGGGGGGGGGAGGTCAGGTGTGATAGTTACTTCGAATGACACTGATTTGTAGTCAGATCTCAGCAGGGAAGACCTCACAGTGGGGATGCTACAGTGGTTCCCCCATATTGGTAAGCATCAGATCCAGGATATTGGTACCCCTTGTGGGGGTGTCAACCAGCTGGTCCTGGGCATTGTAGTTAACGAAGTCGAGGACCCTTTGGGCAAGTGAGTTTGAGCATGAGTAATTTACCCAGTCAATGGATGGGTAGTCAAAGTTGCCCAAAACCATGGTGTTTGGGTATACCTTGATAAAGTCAAGTAGATCTAAATAGGTAGAATGGGTGTCCTAATTCATGGAGGGGGGGTCATGTAGCTGGCAATAACTTGAATAGGTGTCCTACCAACAGTTAATTGCACCTGAAGTATCTCCAGGAAATCATACTGTTTAACCAATCTGGAGGTGTATTTATCTTTAATGAATATTTATATACTGCCTCCTTTAGTTTTCACACCTTCAGTTTGTGGTCTGAATGTATGGAAGGAGGTGTAACCCATTATGACTGGGGTGCTCTCTTCAGCCTTGAACCAGGTCTCTGTGACTGCTCAAATGTCTGCATCTTCCAAGGTGAGGACTATTCCAGTGGGTGCAGTTTCATGTTAAGACTCCTAGCGTTTAGCAGCATAACTTTGAGGTTGTTTTTAGATGGATTTTTTACACTGATAATTTTGTCCGTGAGACACTGCCTAAAAAGGCATTATGTGGGTGGAAGAGCCTTAGCCAGTAGCCAAAATCCCAGGGGTGACAGATGAAGACCATCTCGGGCAAAGCATCGAGGTCTGTCAATCATGTCATCCCTAGTTGACAGGTATTGGATCCCCTTAGAATGACACCAGAAACTAAATCAATTATTGAAGTCAGTCATTTTCTGTTTGTAGTAAGGCATCATCATAGGTGAAGGTAAAATGCTGCTTAAGGCTAGGGACATATCTGCCTGAGACATATAATCTGAGATCTCAGTCATGTCTCTCTTCATATAGTCCAGAGAGGTACATCTCAAGTCCTTCACATCAACATGGACTATGACGGAGTCATAACAGTACTTGTTGCTTAGAGACTTGAGTGAATGTGTGATATGGCAGATCCTAGCATCTGACAGACAGCTGACTGTGATCTTTTCCTTACCAGCCTGGTGAGAGGAACATATGTGTGTCTCACAATGGAATCACCTATGACTAATATCTTTAGTTTTGTGTTTTGCCTTAAGGGCTTGATAGGTGAGACACTGGTGCGTGAGCTATTATGTGTATTGCATTCTGCAGAGGAAGTATTATGTAATAGCATGCTTGTGTTTGTGTTTGGGAGGTCTCTGGTGTTTAGGTATGTTTCTGGTGAGGACCTCTGCATATGTAGATATGTGTGATGTGTGTTTCTGTGGAATAGGAGGTGATGTGTGTATGCTGACAAACCGCTCATTGTCATATGTACTGACTAGTGTGTAAGAGAGCATGGATTCAAAGCTCTTAATATAGCTGCATCTCTCACACATTGAGTTTATGTGGACTAGGAGTAGAGGGTTGTTGGTGAACATGAAGCAGTTGCTACACTGCCTCAGGATACCCGTGTCAACCAAGCTGGCTGGAGAAACTGTGAGAAATTGTCCGTCCATGGTATTAGATAAATTTATATGATCAAAGAGTGATCAAAGGAGAACTCATTGTTGCCACATATTTCCAGATCTCTGACAATAGTGTCACTTCTTTTTTTTTGGGGGGGGGGGCTAGTTATATGGTAGCATCATAGGAGCTGCTCTTTTCTAAAGAAAACTATTCTGCACTTTTTTACCAGTTTGTTTAAGGACATAGTCTTGTCACCATTTATCTGTGCTAGTCTTTTTTGTAGAACTAGGGAGTCCTTTGGGTGGAGCTTATGATGCTACCAAAATTACAATCTTCAGCAAACCTGGACAGCCATAGGCCCTTGACATCAGGCTTAACATCCGATAAATGTATACTGAATAGCAGAAGTCCAAGAACTGAGTTCTGGATACACTACTGGTAACAGGCTTTTGGAAAGGCAGTGTCCCTCCTATCCTAGCTTCCTGGGCTCTACCTGTTAGCCAATTTCACCTGATAATGTAGGGGTTTCTATTTAATTTAAGTACGTTGCTTATTATGATCTTTGTTGCTCCAGTCTTTCACTGAAGTGGGTTTTCGTTCTTTTCGTCTCGACGATGTGGTCTTCAATCAGCTGGGGTTTCAACGTTCTGAAGGGGACCCATATGTGTGTGTGTGTGTGTGTGTGTGTGTATATATATATATATATATATATATATATATATATATATATATATGTATATATGTATATATATATATATATATGTATATATATATATATATATATATATATATATATATGTATGTATGTATATATATATATATATATATATATCTATATATATATATATAGATATATATATATATATAGATATATATATATCTATATATATATATATATATATATATATATATATATATATATATATATATATATATATATATATATATATGGGTCCCCTTCTAATGGTCGACATTTCAAAATGTCAACATTCATATGGCCGAGACCATATGATCGACATTTGAAATGTTGACCATGAGGAACCGGCATCATGCTACAGTGTGAAATGAAAAGATTTCCACTTCTGCACTGTAGTGCGATCTCGGAGTTGGTATATTTAAGTTACGGGGGGTGGGGGGGTGCAGGGGGCAAAGGCCCCCTGCTAACAGCATTAAGGTAAGTTTATTTTTCTGTTTTGTGTTTTACTTGTATGGTTGACATTTCAAATGTCGATCGTATGGTTTCGGTCAAATGAAAGTTGACATTTTGAAATTTCGGCCATATCAAGTAGACCCATATATATCTATCTATATATATATATATATATATATATGGGTCTATATGACTTGGTCGACAGTTCATATGATCAACTGTTTATTTGGTCGACAGTTCATTTGATCGACAAGCATTTGTCCCCTTCCCCAATGTTGTGTTCATAGGTTCATAGGTTCATACTAGGCTATCTGCCCTAGGGCATTTATAAGCCTAGCCAGAGTGTGTGTGGCTTTCACCACCCCTTAGGATGAGAATACTATACCCATTAGTTTGCTGTGCCTCTGTCCAGCAGTGATACAGAGATGATTCCTGGGGTAAACCTACGATCTCCCATCCACTCGTCAAGATTTCTCTTGAACAGAGTCAGTGAGGGGCTCTGCCTCACATGGACTGGGATTCTGTTCCATAGTGTAGGGAGTCTCTGGGTGATGAATCTGTCCCTCCAGCACGTCCTATTTATATCCGTGTTGAGGTTTAAGTCTCTTGCTCTCGTGGCTCTGGTGGATTTGGATTTTTGAGGTGGAGCATGTCCATTAATTCGGGTTGGACATGGCCTTGTATGTCAGGCACAGATCACCTCTGAGCAGACGGTATGCAACTGAATAGAGCTGGAGTTTCTTCAGTCGGGCATCGTATGACATATGTTTGAGCCCCTTTATCCTTTTGGTGAGGAACTTTTGGGGTCTTTCCAACTGCTGCAGGTGTCGCGTAAGGTACATTCGAATGGGGCGTTGTACTCAATCATTGGTCTGATAAGTGAAGAATACAGGGTACAATGACCTCTCCTGATCTGGATGTGAATCCCTTCATGATCAGGTGGGCAATGTAGAAGGTCTTTTTAACCACTTTGGCAATGTGAGTGTCAAAAGAGAGGTTACTCTCAACTTGGGTCCCCAGGTCCCTGATAACTTCTTCCGTGTTTAATGGATTACCACCTATGTGGTAATTAGGGGTTACCTTGTTTTTCCCAAAGGGTATGACTATACATTTTTTGGCATTTAGCTTAAGGCCATGGCTCTGGCACCAGTTATCCATTTCTATGAGACCTCTCTGGAGGATGTCTGTGTCTGATGGAGTGTCAATTATGGTGCCCAATTTACAGTCATCTGCAAATTTTGTCAGCCACAATCCCCCTGTTTGCCTGCACTTCAGAAAAATAAATGCCGAACAAGAGGGGGCCCAGGACTGAGCCTTGTGGGACACCGCTTGTGACTGGCTTAGAGTCTGACATGGCACCAGCAACTCTAACCCTGTGTGTTCTGTCCTTGAGCCAGTTTGCAACCCATCTTGTGACATATGGGTTTACATCTAAGCTGGTGAGCTTTTCTATGATGCCCGAGTGGGGTATTGTGTCGAACGCTTTTGCTAGGTCAAGGTAGGCTGTGTGAACTGCCTTACCCTCATCAATGGCCTTAGTGACTGTTTCGAAAAAGTTGACCAAGTTCAAGAGGCAGGATCTGCCCTTGACAAAGCCAAATTGGGTAGGATCCAGTGTCTGTAGGTCCCCAATGTCTTTATTTATGAGTTCCATTATGATCCTCTCCATAGCTTTGCAGACAAGGCTCATCAAGCTTATGGGCGGTAATTTCAGGGTCCGTAGAAGCACCGCCTTTGTGGAGTGGGACCACAGTTGCCATAACGCCATTCTTTGGGCACGTATCCTGTAGTAAGGCTAAGATTAAACAGCAGCCTTATGTGTGGGTTTAGTTCCTCATTGAGTTTGTGTAGCACACAGCCGGGGACACCGTCCGGTCCCATTGATGCTGTGTTTTTTGCTTTAGAGAGAGCAGCTCTCACCTGGGCATCTGAGATGTTTGGAAGGCTAGACTCTGGTGGGATAGATATTTCTCCTTTTGGGGAAGGGAGGAGAAATTTGCACTGAACCTGTCTGCCAGTATGTTGGCAATGTCTGTGGGTTCAGTGATTTTTTATCATTTTGGACTAATTCTGAGCATATCTGGGAGTTTCCACCCAGGTTTCTAACATAGCTAAAGAAGGCTTTATGATTGTCTTTTGTGTCATTAGCGATTTTTCTCTCAAAGTTGGCCTTGGATGATTTTATGAGTGATCGTAGTTTTTTGCTAGTATTGATCAGAGATGCCTTCCCTTTTAGGGATTTTGCTCTGTCATGTAGTAGCTTTCTCCTCTTGTTGTAGAGTTTGTTTATGGCTGGGGTCCACCAGACCGGGCGCCTGCCTTTGGTGGAAAGGGTCTTGATTTTATTAGGGATTGCTTGATCCATATATTCCTGGAGGTGCTTGTAGAAGGCATTTGTAAGGGTTTCAGCAGCGTGGGTTGTGGTTTCCACTGGCTCGGGGGCCTTGAAGGATACCACTCCAGTCTTAAGAAGTGTGAAGTTTGCTTTTGAGAAGTTCTTCACTGTGGTCTTTTTTGCTGGGGGTGGGGGCTGGATGTGGATCTCCAGTGAGATTAATTTATGGTCTGATCTCACCAATGAGGGATATACTTCTGGTGTGGAGCATTTTGTCCCCATGTTTGTGATGATCAGGTCTTGTATATTTTCTCCTCTTGTGGGAATGGTGACTAGTTGTTCCATAGCATTTGAGTTTATGAACTCAAGGAACCTTTGGGCTAGAGTGTTGGGGTTTGAGTAATGTTCCCAGTCTATGTTTGGGTAGTTGAAGTCACCCAATATGATGGTGTTTGGAGAGACATTCATACTCTCCAGTGTCTTCAGGAAGGCTGTCTGGGTTTCCTGAGTTTGAGAAGGTGGTCTGTAGCATGTTACAAACTGTAGGGCAGTTTTACCTATGGTTAATTGCACCTGGATGGTCTCCGATGCTTCATGCGTTGTCACTAACCTGGAGGTGTGGGTATCCTTTATGAATATGGATACTCCCCCTCCTTTTGTGGTTCGGTCCGGATTTTGGGGCGGGCATGATATGAGGTATAACCTGATAGTGCTGGGGTGCTCTCAGGAGCCTTGAACCAGGTTTCAGTTACAGCACAGACATCGATGTTCTCCATACTGAGGAGGGCTTCGAGGGCGTGCATCTTGAGGTTTAGACTTCTGGCACTGAGCAGTATTACCCTTAGTTTTTCTCCATTTTTGTTTTCTAGGGCGGTAGGTTTATCATTTGAGCCTTGCCTAAAAAAGGCACTATGGGGGTGGCAAGAGCCTTTGCCAATATCCGGAAGCCCAGGGGTGACAGGTGCAAGCCGTCCCTTGTATGTGTTTATCTATTTTATATATGCATCTATATATATATATATATATATATATATATATATATGGTTCTACCTCAGATAAACGAAACACCACATAACCGACAAGACACGACAACACCGAAAACCTACATCACCGACAACGTAAAAGTGTGACCCTGGAGTTGATATATATAGTTAGGGGGGGTGTGGGGGGTGAAGCCCCCCACCTAAAATGCTTGTGGATCAAATGAACTGTCGACCAAATAAACAGTCGATCATATGAACTGTCGACCAAGTCATATAGACCCATATATATATATATATATATATATATATATATATATATATATATATAAATATACATGTGTGTGTGTATTTATATATACTGTATCTATAGCTATATCTATCTATATATGTATGTGTTTATCTATTTTATATATGCATCTATATATATATATATATATATATATGGTTCTACCTCAGATAAACGAAACACCACATAACCGACAAGACACGACAACACCGAAAACCTACATCACCGACAACGTAAATAACCGACTCTGAAAACGCCGACATTGGTATGCTAATAGCACCTCTCGCTCCTACCACGTTCCAGGTAATGTGGTAGGAGTGAGAGGCGCTATTAGCATACCAATGTCGGCATTTTCAGAGTCGGTCATTTACGTTGTCTGTGATGTAAGTTCGTGTTGTCGTCGGTTAACTGCTTGTCGGTTATGTCGTGTTTCGTTTATCTGAGGTAGAACCATATATATATATATATATATATATATATATATATATATATATATATATATATATGTATATATATATATATATATATATATATATATATATATATTTATTTATATGTATGTATATATGTATATATATATATATATATATATATATATATATATATATATATATATAATCTATATGGGTCTACCTGATAAGGCCGACAACCCAGAAGACTGACAACAAGATGTATGACACCAGAAGGCCGACAGTTGAAATAGCCGACAACTGGAAACCCCGACATGCAAAACACCGACAAGCAAGACAAGCATTTCCGCACTGTAGTGCGATCTCGGAGTTGGTATATTAAAGTTACAGGGGATGTGGGAGCCCCCCTGCTATCTTCGTGAATGTAAGTTCATTTTCTTTTTTTTTTAGTTAGTAGCTGGGTTTTGATTCCGGAGTGACTGCAGATGTCTTTTTATGCTGGCGTTGTGTTTTGCCGGCGTTATGGTTTGTCGGGTTTGTGAATTGTCAGCCTTTTGCATTGTCAGTGTTCTGGTGTCGGGTATTTCATTGTCGGTGTTCTCAGCTTTCGGCTTTCTCAGGTAGATCCATATATATATATATATATATATATATATATATATAAATATATATATATTTATTTAGAGATATATATATATCTATATCTATTTATATATATATATATATATATATATATATATATATATATATATATATATATATATATAAATGGGTGCCCTACATTTGGTCTAAATGCAGGTTTGTTGACATCTGTTTGACTGCATTTGGTCGGGGGTCAAGATATGCAGATGGTCAACAGGTATATGAGGGTGACAGTCCCTAGGTGTGGGACTAGTTCCTTTCCTCGGGGACTGTGAGATCTTGCAATTAGTATATATAATTAGCAGGGGTAGTTATTTATTTATTTGATTATTTTTGTTTAAAAATTGCAAGCACCAAGGTTTTTTCTCAGTGCATGCATGGTAAATTGTCAACATTTGATTTGTCATCCTTTTGTTGAAGAGGTGTTGAAGGTTGATATATGGGCTACTTGACTAAAGTGAGTAGACCTATATATTTATATACATCGAAATAACTCTGTGTAGCAATCCAAAAACAAACCAATAATCCAAGAAAGGAATGCTAGAGAGCCGAAGAAAGCACCAATATGCAGTTCACCTTATTTTATTACGAACAGTAAACGAACAATAAACACATTAACGCACTTGATATACAAAGCACACTCGCGTTTTCGTCCCTCCTATTAGGTCTTCATCAGATAAAAATTTGACAAACCATTTCAACTTAAATACTCAATTCCAAATTAATTAACCTATAAAAACAGTCCCAGGCTTTTCAAATGAACAAATCCCCATCCACTGTTTATCATGAATATTCATGTACTGTTGAATTTACTAATAGAAAATGTCTTAGTGGAACCTTGTGTAATTTAACCAACATTATCTTGAACTGTCATTTGTTTACTGTTAAAACATCATTAAACTTACATACATTACTAAAATCCATAAATGAATCCTATATTTTATTTTATCTGGTTCATAAAGCTATTAACTGAGTATTGTTAATGTTCGATGATTTAATAATGAGCTCCCTCTAGTGTACAAAACCTGCAATGCATTCTAAATAAATTAATTTATTACATCCATTAAATATTATAATATATATATATATATATATATATATATATATATATATATATATATATATATATATATTAAATATAACAAAACACAAATTAAATATAAAATCTTGATTTAAAAATTAGACATAAAAATGAAATTAAAGAACCTATTATATCACTATCAACTAATTTATGTGTAAATAATATATTTAATTTGTGTTTTATTATATTTAATATATATATATATATATATATATATATATATATATATATATATATTATAATATTTAATGGATGTAATAAATTAATTTATTTAGAATGCATTGCAGGTTTTGTACACCAGAGGGAGCTCATTATTAAATCATCGAACATTAACAATACTCAGTTAATAGCTTTATGAACCAGATAAAATAAAATATAGGATTCATTTATGGATTTTAGTAATGTATGTAAGTTTAATGATGTTTTAACAGTAAACAAATGACAGTTCAAGATAATGTTGGTTAAATTACACAAGGTTCCACTAAGACATTTTCTATTAGTAAATTCAACAGTACATGAATATTCATGATAAACAGTGGCTGGGGATTTGTTCATTTGAAAAGCCTGGGACTGTTTTTATAGGTTAATTAATTTGGAATTGAGTATTTAAGTTGAAATGGTTTGTCAAATTTTTATCTGATGAAGTCCTAATAGGAGGGACAAACGCAGTGCTTTGTATATCAAGTGCGTTAATGTGTTTATTGTTCGTTTACTGTTCGTAATAAAATAAGGTGAACTGCATATTGGTGCTTTCTTCGGCTCTCTAGCATTCCTTTCTTGGATTATATATTTATATACATATTACATCACTAAGACAGTACATATTTGTTTCCTTTAAATACAGTGTATGTGCAATCAAAACAGATGCCCAAACAATCAAATGCAAGCATATTTGTTAATATAAACATACATATGGTAAATAAAAAAAAATGAGTAAATGTGAAAGAAAATTGATTTAGTCGACATTCTAGATGCTGTTTGGTTCCACAAAAAATTGTGTATAACTTTTCATTTTGTAATAATGCCACTATTAAGTACATATGTATTATTTATATATCATAGGCCAAGAGTAGGTAGGGCTAGTAGTAAAACAAAGCAGTTTTATATGTCACGTGGCTAAAGTCTACCATTGAAATTCTATAGGTCTGCATTTATGCTTGTATCACGACAGTCATATTTTCCTGGTAAGACAAAGTATTAATTCTTCATAACTAGTATTAAATGTGACGATAAATGTTACCATGGAGCTAATGTTCCAAATGTCTGCATGTCTGATTAAGTACCTCTAATCATAATGTAGTAAGAATGCAAAACACCTCATAGTAATCTATTTTAATATAAAGAAATCACTATATTGACTTGTACAGCTAATGCCAAAGATTATGACTGAAAGTCAGCTAAAGTTGCCTATATGAGTATTTTGTATAGGTACTAACATGATTTACGTATTAAGTTATCCGTACATTATAAGGTTCTAATATGTATTGCTGAACTGTGCAACCCTGGGCATCAGAAATGCCAAAAACAATGCCTGAAAAACAGAAGCGTGAAAAAGTTAACTTTAAGCATTTCTTTGTAAGGGAGCAAGCATTCTGCATCCCCTCAACTGACTATATATAACAAATGAAAATATTAAATATACCAACTGCATAGTCACACCAACTCGAAGAATGGAGAAATCTCCCAAAAGAAGGGAACCATTGCTGGTGCACACTTCATAATTGCACTAGTAATGATTTCCTATGGAAAACAAAGATCAACATTACGTTCCTAAGCATCATTTTCTTCGGAAACCGATGCCTGAGGAATGTCACTTTGACTGCCTGTAGAGAAACCACATTATAATCAAAAGAGAACTTACGATCATATACTGACATTCCCAAAATGCAGCTTTCTTAATGTTATTTTTTCAGCTGGGTGAAAGTGAAAACATATAATATACTTGCACAACCTTGTAATTCCACTTCATGTACATATTACCTAGACCTCGCAAAGGCCTTCCACACCATTCCCCACTCAGGTATTATAGACAAGCTCACCAGCCTGAACATAAACTCCTACATCACGAGATGGGTTGACAACTGGCTCATGGACAGAACCCACATGGTAAGAGTTGCAGGAGCTAGGTCTGACTCTAAACCGGTTACAAGTGGCATTCCCCAGGGGTCAGTCCTAGGACCCCTCCTGTTTGGCATATACTTCTCGGAGGTACAGGCAAGCACAGGAGGACTATGGCTGACCAAGTTATGAGCGACTGCAAACTAGGGGCTATAATTGACTCTCCGGCTGACACAGACATCCTCCAAAAGGGTCTCACTGAGACAGATACCTGGTGTCAAAACCATGCCCTCAAGCTAAATGCTAAAAAGTGCATAGTCATCCGCTTTCGAAAAAACAAAGTACCCACAAACTACCACATAGGTGGTAGCCCCCTAAATACGGAAGATGTAATAAGGGATCTGGGGACCTAAGTAGATAGTAACCTCTCCTTTGATAATCACATTGCCAAAATGGTTAGAAAATCCTTCTATGTGGCCCACCTAATCACGAAAGGGTTTGCATCCAGATCGAAAGAGGTCATTGGGACCCTCTATGCATCACTCATCAGACCCAACATAGAGTACAATGCCCCATTTGGGATGTACCTTACAAGACACCTGCAACATCTGGAAAGACCACAGAAGTACCTCACCAAGATGATCACTGGCCTCAAGCAGATGCCCTATGCAGCTCGACTGAAGAAACTCCAGCTGTACTCAGTTGCATACCGCCTACTCAGAGGTGATCTCTGCCTGACATACAAGGCCATGTCCAACCCAGAATTGATGGACATGCTCCACCTAAAGAAAACCATATCCCCCTCGAGCCACACGCTCCAGGGATCTAAACCTCACCACAACAATAAATAGGACGTGGTGGAGGGATAGATTCCTGTCCCAGAGACTTCCCATGCTCTGGAACAAGATTCCAATCTACATTAGGCAGAGCTCCTCGCTAACCCTCTTCAAGAGAAACCTTGATGAGTGGATGGGAAACAGAAATTTTACCCCAGGGATCACTTCAATGGCTCTGCTGGACAGAGGCACAGGGAACTAATCTAAGGGGGTGGTGAAAGCCAACATATTCTGGCTAGGCTTATAAATGCCTTCGGGCAGAGAGCCTAGTACCTACCTATGAACCTATTATGTTTCTGCAATCCTACCTGTTGTACTTACCTGTTGTAAACAGCTAATATCCTGTCTGCATAGAACTTTATAGTTTAAAAAGCAATGCTTAAATTGCTGTACTGTCTATAGCTTTGAATATGACACATTTCCAGTGTATATACGAATATGTCATATAATACTCTTGTATAAACTTGAAAGGTACAACCTTGAAATTCCAGATAAGGTACAACTTCTCTGGCTCCATTCCTAGGTATTGTAAATTCCTATCGTAAATTTCTATTCTCCTGTTTGCACAGAACTTTATAGTGTAAAAACATTATATATACTTAGATAAGTCATGCTTAAAAGGCTCTGTAATATATACCTTTGAATATGATGCATTTCCACTGTATATATGAATATGCTTCATTTCCACTTGTATTGTGTTATTGCCTTTGTACTTGATTTTACTCATAGGATATGACTGAAAAGGGTCAGTAGACCAGCTCACCCATCTAGCTATCACAAGAATAATACATATGTTGCCTTTCCACAAACATAAATCAGACTATGAAGCATGTGCTAAAAATAAAATACTAAAAATAAGTAAATACCAGAGACAATTCAGCTGTCAAAAAATATTTCAGAGTACAATAGATGTGTGAGATCACCTGTAAGGAATTGTTATTTGTGATTTGCTCAGTAAAGCTGAGTATATCACAAATCTGAATTATGGTTCTTGCCTGTTTTTTAATTTATAATAACCATACGTGCTTAAATGTGTACTCTGTAATGTCTCTTAGACACATATTCTATATTTCCAAGGTAGGGTGTGTCATCATAAGTTGTTTTATACTAAACATACACTTCTAGATTCTATCATGCATTTGTAATTCATCAAGATACAGCTAATCATCTTAAAACAAAGGACAAACTACCCACTGATGCAAGAGAGTTAGCAATGTCATCTGGTGAGCATGTGAGCATTAGTGACGACTCAGGGTTTAATGTTAATGGTGACACAGTGAGAGTTTATGATGATACAGTGTAAGCATTAGTGATGACATAGCGTGTGAATTAGTTATGATAGCATGTGAGAGTTAGTGATGATACAGGGACATGTTTAGTGATGACGTGACGTGAGAGTTATTAGATGGCACAGAATGAGCATTAGAGATGGTACAGTGTGACAGTTAGCAACGATACAGGGCAACAGTGATGGTACAGGGTGAGAGCTATGGATGGTGCAGTGACAGATTTAGTGATGATCCAGTGTGTGTTAGTGATGACACATGGTGTGCATGTAAACATTAGTGATACAGAGTGAGACTTAGTGATAACACGAGGTAAGCATTAGTGATAATACATGAGTACAGTGAGGATACGGTGTGAAAGCTGGTGATGAAACAGGGTAACGATGACAATTCAGTGTGATGGTGATGGCACAGAGTGAGCATATGGGCATTATTGATTAAGATTGGAGTATGCAATAGGTTGATAACATTATGCAAAGGTATTTCCTGAGATACAAGTGGTGTTGCAGATGGTGGGAGGGTGAGTTAGAGAAAGAAAGGAACCCTGATATTAACCTTTGGTAAGAAGGACAGATCCATTCATTTGCAAGGTGTTTCCTAATTCTTTAATTAAGATGAAATTTTGTAAGGCTTGATGAAGCCACAGTTTACTTCAAACAGACTTGTTTAAAAACATTTAAACTACATAAAACTTATGAAACATGTAAAACACTTAAAATCATTTAAAAACTTTTGATTAAAAAAAATCCTTCCATATGTGACAAGTGGAACCTTAATAGCTGGTAAAGTGTTGCAGTAGTACTAAAATTTCAATATTTACATAGCGATAAAACCAAAAGTCAAGACTGAAAGTTCGAATGAAAAGCTCAGACCATTTGTTAACTAGTTACTACTCAATGTATCTGGCAACAATTCTGGGTAGCTCTTTGCTGGCTATTAGTAAGGCTTAATATCTGTTTGCCTTTCGTTTTAGTACTGGTATTAGGGATATATTGTCATTATTACCTGGACAGTGGGTGGCATTTAATTTAATTTGCCAATAAGTTTTTAATGTGGTTTAAATGTTTCTAAACAAGTGTGTTTGAAGTATTTAACTTTGGGTCTATAACTTATGGTGATTATTTAAGTCTGGAAAGTTTATATTTGCATATATTGGAATATGCCTTTAAGAGCAGAATCTATGTCATTAACTTATTAGCAATTTAGGGTTAGGTATAAAAGAAGCATCATTTCTGTATGTCAGTTTTTTTCTGATGAAGTCTTTGTCCATAATGAAAAGCTAATTTTACATGGTATTCAGCTTAAAATAAACTTATTTCACTTCTATTGGACTGGTGCAGTTCCTGCCTGGAGTTGGGCTTCACTTTACTGGATTTGTTGTGGTTTTGATATGTACTATAGCCATTTCCATTTTAAGACCATTGCATAGTATTGCTGTTTTAAGACTGTATATATCCCTTAGTGCATTTTATCTTGAGCCTAGGCCCAGAATGCTTGATAAGACTAAGTGTTAACTTCATTTCTGCAGATTTTCTATTTTCGTACAATATAAAACGTGTTTGTCTGACTGAAATGCTGATGCATCCTGACATTTCTAATATAGCTATGTATTATTAATGGGTAACCAGAGGTACACATTGTGACATGGTGTCAGAGCCGTGATCTTCTAGAATAAAAAATGAAAATGCCATTACAATTACAAAAACCATGCCAATCAACTGAACTATATCTGCCAAACTCAGAGTAATCTTTTTTATATCACAAAGTGGTTACTTTACCAGTATTAAGCCATTCAGTCCAAGAAAACTAAATACAAAAATTATGTGGTCTAATCCACCTGAGGTATCTGACTTATCAAAAACATTTTTCTGACCTGCCTGGAGACAAAGATTCGATTTCAGAAGAAATCTAGATAAATACATAGTGACATTCAATGGGCAAAGAGATGGGGCAAAATACAGTATTTTTTTCATTTTCAGAGGGTAAGAGTGTTACGTATGAGATGGTACTTTTTAAGTTCAATGAACATTTTGTGCCAAAAAATATACATGATTGGTTATGCTTCCTATAATATGTACAAGCCAAGGATGAATGTGCTGAAGTTTTTGTAAGACACTTGAACCAAATAAGCATGCTCCAGTGATCCTAGCAGTAAATAAATATAATCGCATGCAAATATGTGGTGATTTAAAATTATTTTATTTTGTATTATTGTTATTTTATTTTACGTTTGTTAATCTGGAAAGTTTGACTGGACACAAATTATTTTCAGCTGAGGTCTGAGGAGAAAAGTTCCATGTAACAAACACTTACATTAAAGTAAAATAAATAGTAAAAAAAAATCATATAGAAAAGCATACAAGCAAATTACTTCTATACAGGCAGTGCCAAAAAAAGACCACCGGTGGTGGTGCTGCGGTAGCGTTGTTGCCTCACAGTAAGACGCTGTCCGGTTCGATTCTCAGCTAGAGCATCTTCTGCGTGGAGACATGCGTGAATGGGCGTACCTTCGTTAAGGTTGTGCGTCAGGCCTGGCAAGCCGGTATGTAAAAATCAACTGCCAATCATTAGCGGACCGGAGTTCCGCTGTGGCGACCCCTAACCGGGAAAAGCCGAAAGACACAAACAGGCAGTGCCAAAAAAGTAAAACGTTTACATAAATAAAAAAAGTAGAGATGGAAATGTTCACAATCATTAAGTAGTGTAAATATAGTTAGCATAAGAGTATACAGTTTCATTACATTAGGTTCTATTTATATTACAAATAGTGGAGTTATATTTCTGTTGACAAATAGTAGAGTTCAATCATTAGTGAGATATATCATCATCTTCTTTCGGCTGTTCCTGTTAAGGTCGCCACAGGGGATCATCTGTTTCCATTTCATCCTGTCCTCTGCATCTTGCTCTGTCACACCAACCACCTGCATGTCCTCTCTCACCATATCCATAAACCTTATCTTAGGCCTTCCTCTTTTCCTGTTACCTGGTAGCTTCATCCTTAGCATCTTTTTCCCAATATACTCAGTATCCCTCCTCAGCACATGTCCAAACCAACGTAATCTTGCCTCTCTGGCTTTGTCTCCAAACCTTCCAACCTGGGCTGACCCTCTAATATACGTATTCCTAATCCTGTCTACCCTCATCACACCCATTGCAAATCTTAACATCTTTAACTCTGCCACATCCAGCTCAAACTCCTGCCTTTTTGTCAATGCCATTGTCTCCAACCCATATAACATAGCTGGTCTCACTACCCTCTTGTAGACCTTCCCTTTCACTCTTACTGGTACTCGTCTGTCACAAATCACTCCTGATACTCTTCTCCACCCACTCCATCCTGCCTGTACTCTCTTCTTCACCTCTCTTCCACACTCACCGTTACTTTGAACTATTGATCCCAAGTATTCAAACTCATCCACCTTCGCCACCTCTACTCCTTGCATCCTCACCATCCCTCTATCCTCCCTCTCATTCACACACATATATTCTGTCTTAGTCCTGCTGACCTTCATTCCTCTTCTCTCTAGAGCATATCTCCATCTCTCCAGGGTCTCCTCCACCTGTTCCCTACTCTCACTACAGATCACAATGTCATCTGCAAACATCACAGTCCACGGGGACTCCTGTCTGATCTCGTCTGTCAACCTGTCAATCACCATTGCAAATAAGAAAGGGTTCAGAACTGATCCTTGATGTAACCCCACCTCCACCTTAAACTTATCCATCACTCCCACCGCAGACCTCACCGCTGTCACACTACCCTCGTACATATCCTGTACCACTGTTACATACTTCTCTGACTCTCCCAACTTCCTCATTCAATACCACAACTCCTCTCTAGGCACCCTGTCATATTTATTTATTTATTTATTTCCAGTTTGATAACCGGGGAAGTCCACTGGGCCCGAAAGCCCGTTTTCAGTGGAGGCCCGGGGAGAAAAGCTCCATGATAATACATTACACACAAAAACACAGCAGAACAGATCTAAACTAATACACACAAAAACACACTCTGTTCTAATAGCATAATACTTTAACAATTTCCAAACAAGAATGAGGTGCATTGGGCACTATACATAAGAAAAAGATATATTAGTGCAACTGTGAATGTTAGTAAAGTAGGAAAGGAAAGGAAATTATAGATAGAGTTTGAATGCAAGAGCAGGGATGCATAGGAGAAACGAAGAAGAAGCAAAGAAATTAAAGGAGAGGTGTCAGAAGAGGATAGAAAAAGAACAGATAACTAATGTTCAAATTGTGGTTGAGTCCAGGAGACCACCTTTCTCTAAGTCTACAAAAACACAATGCAACTCCTTCTGACCTTCTCTGTACTTCTCCATCAACACTCTCAGAGCAAACATCGCATCTGTATTGCTCTTTCCCGGCACAAAACCATACTGCTGATCACTAATCATCACGTCCCTTCTTAACCTAGCTTCCACTACTCTTTCCCATAACTTCATGCTGTGACTGATCAATTTAATCCCTCTGTAGTTACTACAGCTCTGCACATCACCCTTATTCTTTAAAATTGGTGCCAAAACACTTTTTCTCCATTCCTCTGGCATCCTCTTACTTTCCAAGATTTCATTAAACAATCTGGTTAAAAACTCCACTGCCATTTCACTTAAACACCTCCATGATTTCACAGGTATGTCATCTGGACCAACAGCTTTTCCATTCTTCATCCTCTTCATAGCTATTCTTACTTCCTCCTTGCTAATCCATTGTAGTTCATGATTCACTATCCCCACATCATCCAACCTTCTCTCCCTCTCATTCTCTTCATTCATCAACCCCTCAAAGTACTCTTTCCATCTCCTCAACAAACTCTCCTCGCTTGTGAGTGTTTCCCTCATTATCCTTTATCACCTTTACCTGCTGCACATCTTTCCTAGCTTGGTCCCCCCGCCAATCGGTACAGGTCCTTTTCTCCCTCCTTAGTGTCCAACCTTTCATACAACTCTTCATATGCATTATCCTTGGCCTTCGCCACCTCTCTCTTTGCCATGCACCTCATCTCCTTATACTCCTGTCTACTTTCTTCATCTCTCTGACAATCCCACTTCTTCTTTGCCAAACTCTTTCTCTGTATACTCTCCTGTACTTCCTCATTCCACCACCATGTCTCCTTGTCGTCCTTCCTCTGTCCAGATGTCATACCAAGCACCTTTCTAGCCGTCTCCCTTACTAGCTCTGCTGTAGTTACCCAGCTATTTGGTAACTCTTCACTGCCACCCAGTGCCTGTCTTAACTCATCCCTGAACTCCACCTCACAATTACCCTTTTTCAGTTTCCACCATTTGATCCTTGGTGCAGCCCTCACACTCCTCCTCATCTTCCTGATCTTCTGCTGCCTCCAAAAAGGACTTTCAAATGAAGATACCTTACAAAATGTTTGGTGTCCAGTATGTTGACAATAAGTTAAAACCCTTTTATGGGTTGTTTCATCACATTTTAATTGACTCATGGAACTTTTTGAACAAGTTTAAGGAAGTGGATTTTTCTGGAGATTACACTTTCCTCACAATAGACATCAAGGATCTATTTAGTGTGATTCCCCAGGACACCAGCCTAGCCTGGTTTGAGGAGATTATAGTGGGTTTTGATTTTCTCTCCCCCTTGGAATTTCGGTTAGTGCTTGAGAGCATGGAACTGGTGCTCAGTAATAACTTTTTGTTTTTTCAGGGAGCATACTATAAGCAGATTGGTGGGGTAGCTAGGGGGGCCTCTTGTGCCCCCATTTTTGCCAATATAGATCTTCTATATTGGGAGCAGCATTTTCTAGTCACCTCACCCTTTAACGAGCACATGAGATGTTATTTCCATTACCTGGATAACATTTTTATTGTGTGAAAGTGACCCAGGGCAGATATTATCCCCTTTTTGGATTTTATAAATCACACAACTAATTTTTTGGAATTTACATTCTCTGTAACAGAGGATGATGTTCATTTTTTGGATGTGCAGATTACGAAATACCTTAGATATAATAGGTATGTCTCCTCTGTATACTGAAAAAAATATTTTTCCAATTCTTATCTCCACTTTAAGAGTGAACATCCATATTCCCAGAAAAGAAACATTGTCAAGGGCCAAATGGTCAGGGCAGCGCACGTGACTGCACTCAAGAAAGAACTGCTCTCTGAACTTGAGTATATAGGCAAACGTTTTGTTAAGCGTGGGTACCCTGAACCCTTGTTTTTTTTCCCTGACTGATAAAATTTTACAAGAATGGGGAACTAGATACATCCCTATTTTGTCCCTTGATGAAGAGGGGGGTAGTTCCAGATATTACTGGGTTAACTAATATACAGATGGAATTAAGGGGTACCAATGCACCCCCTGTAAAGATATTTATTTTGTGATGGATTTCCATCGGGACATCTATTTGATGAAATACATCATACAGACTTACTGGGGTATTTTTTTCTAACATGCCCAATAGCCTTGATGTGTTTTCTGGGAAATTGAAGTACAGTTTGAAAAGAGGACAGAATTTTAAAAATATTTTTGAAAGTTGCAAATCCAATTCAACACACAGATTAAGGACAGGGACATATGAATGTGGGAAGTGCCCCCAGTGCCCGTATGTAGCCAATGTAGATGAATTGCATGTTTGGGGTCCTGTTGGACTATTAAAGGGGAAGGGGTACTTCAACTTTCATTCTAAAGGGGTAGTATACCTAGCCTATTGTTCCTTATGTTTTGCATTTTACGTTGGCAAAACAGAAGCTTAAGGCAGAGAATTATTGGACATCTGTATGAGGTATCCAGGAGAAAGGAAACTAATGCATTATTTAAACACACTCTGGTGTGTGAGGGTTATTCCTTTAAATTTTGGGTGCTGGAGCTGGTAAAACACTTGGAAAGAGAGGGAGACTGCAAAACAAGTCTCGAATTTTGTCAGTTACTGTGGCAACTAAAGTTTTGTGCCTGCTTAGCCCCTGGTTTGAATGAATGTTACTCTATTTTACCAGCTTTGAAGAAAATATTTTTGAAATAGAATGAAGCTATTACAAGCAGTGTGTTTTTTGCTTTTTGTTTTCCATGAAAAAAATGTTTATGTTGAGCAATTTCACATTCTATTTTATATCATTAACCTGTATTTAATACATACATGTATTTTATTTTATTTATGGTATAATTGTACTTATATTTTCATACACCTTTTACAAGTCAGTTGACTGGTTTTTGACCAATGGAGAATGGTTCTTCCTAATTAGCTTGACTATTTAAGGATTTATTAAATAGTGCTGTGTTATTCTGAAGATATTCCCTCGACAAATGAAAATGCTAAGTCTGTTGGTGTTTTGTATATATTGAAAGAGTTATTTTACATTTTTCCTGCATTCTGGTGATTTCTTGATTTTCTTGGTGACCAGTGTGCCTGACTGAGTATTTTCCTAGTGATTTGTGCCTTTACACTCAGTTACTTTCCACCTTATTACTTTCATGATTTTAATCTGGCTAAGTCAGAATTCTTTAGGTTGGTGAGAATTGGTGAGGCATAGAGCAGAGTTGAGGTGGGCAATAGTTACGTTAGTAATTTAGTGAGATATTGTTTGTTTCTGTACAGCATACCCAACTTTTTGTGTACTTTTTTGTTGTTTGTGCAATATGTATATCAAATCTTAAGTTGCTATCAGTGACTACTCCCAGTAATTTAGTATGGGATATGGGTGAGATGATAGTGTTGTTTAAGGATAGAATATTGAAATTAGGAGGTGGCAAAGTGTGTCTTGTAGGATGAAAAATCATCATTTGAGTTTTTTAGGGTTTAGGATTACTTGGGTGTTAGATAGCCATGTCTCCACCTTGGAAAAAGCATCCTGTGCTATAATTTGCAACTGTTGGGGTGATGCTGATGCACATATTAATGTAGAATCATCAGCGTGCTTGATGCTGTGTTGCAGTATGAAGTTTGTTAGTAAATATAAAAAACAGTAGAGGACTCAGGATTGATCCTTGAGGTACTTCAATTGTGACAGGCAGAAGAGAATAGGGGTCTTGCTGCCATTGCACGGCTTGTTGACAGTTAGTTAGGTAGTCTTGGAACCACGCAATGGTAGCTGGACTAAGATTTAGTTCAGTCATTGCATTAATCAGTTTGTTACGTAAGGCCATGTCAAAAGCTTTAGAAAGATCAGACACATTTTCCATTGTTTCTATGAACATTAACAGCATTAGTGAAGGATAACAGAGCTGTGGTGGTGCTATGGCATGGTTGGAAACCATGGTGAGTGTCCGTTAGTAATTTGTTAGTTAGTATAGTGCATAATTTGGGTATGTACACCTGTTTCGAGAATCTTTGACAGGGGAGAGAGTGTGGCTTATCGGGAATAATTAGACAATTCAGTTGATGCACCTTCTTTATGTAAGGAGATAATGTGGGATGTTTTCCATATAGCAGGGACTTCGATTTCAGATAGTTATCTGTTAATAAGTATGGATATAGGGTAGGAGATAACACCTGCAGCAAGTCTAAGGTACTCTGCGGGTAGTTTGTCGGCTGCTAGGGTGATAGGCTTAAGATTTTTAAGCAATTTGTTATCATGTCTGTTGAAATGGATTGAAGGGAGAAGGCATTATTATTATTAAAAAGCTTAGTGATGCAGTTGTCCAAAAAAGATTGATTCTATATACAGTAGAAAGCGTAGTACCCAAATGAGTCAATTCTTAAGTGTTTTCCACTCTAGATACTTCTTGTGGGTTCTGGCAAATACCCTAGAGAAAGATAGTTGAAACTGACAACTTTCATTACTCCAGTGGGAAAGTTTTATTTCAAGAGGCTGCATTTGGTATAACCTCAGCACCTGAAGTCTTTCAGCATAATATGACCAATTTGCTCAGTGGGCTAGATAGTGGTGGTTTTATTGGCATAGATGACAACCTGGTATTTGGTGTGGATAAAGAAAGGCATGATTTGTGGTTAAAAGTAGTGCATCAAATTATTATCAACTCTGGGATAAAGCTAAACCAAGATAAATGCTAATTTGGAAAGACAGAGCTCCAGTACTTTGGTCACAATGTAAGTTCTATTGAATCAAACCAGATGCAAGTAAAGTCCAAGCAATAGCCAAGTTACAATCTCCATCTTCTATGACTGAGTTATGACAAACCCTAGCCATGATTAACTTCTTTGTCAAGTTTATACCAGAGCTACTAACTGTGCTACTTCCCCTAACTGACCAACTAAATAAAGCTGTATCCTGGCCATTTTGAGAATGCTAATGCCCAAGCTTTTAGCAAAGTGAAAGAAATGTCAACAATAACTCAATTACTAGCATATTGTGTTGTAATTGAACTAACAGTAGTAAGTGCTGATGCTAGTAGCTATGTCCTAGTTGCAGCATTACTCTGAGCAGATGAACAAATGTTGTATGTTGTTGCCTGTTGTTCCAGAATGCTAACCAGTGCTAAATATAAGTATCTGCAGATCGAGAAAGAGTGCCTTGCAAGAGTGTGGGCATAGGAGAAGTTCTCCAGATTCCTATTAAGGCCAGAGTGTTTCCAGTTCCAGACTGACCACAAACAATTGGTTGTACTGATTAATTTCTATGTTCTAGACAAAGTGCTAAAGAACTGCCAAAGATCATTAATGTGACTGAGAAGGTTCAATGCCAGAGAGATACATGTACCAGAGAAACAGCAAGTTGTACCAGATATGTTATCCAGTAATCCTACAAATGATCAACCTTTGTCTGATCCTGATAAATATATTACTGCCTATGCACAGAGCATGACTACTAGACCAGTGACCAACAGAAAACTAGATAAGTTTAAGTAGGCTAGTCAAAATGACCATTTTCTTTACAAGCTGTTAAAGTGTTTAAGATGGATGACCAAATCTCTGGACACAAGCAAAATATTTAATGCATAAGCACTACACAGTCATAACACAACTATCAAGGCAATGATGACTTGTTGTTACATCAAGACAGAATCATAGTATCTTCATTATAGTTAGTAAAAGTGCAATGTCAAACATACAGAAGTCATCAGGGTCTCAGAAAATGCTGAGAAATAGCCAAAATGTCAAGTATGGTGGTCAAATATCAACCAAAATGTTGTAAATCTTGAGTCAAAATATTAATTCTGTATTGTCCGTACAGCACCTGAAAATCGAGAGCCATTAATACTAGCACTCTTACCACAAGATCCTTGGCAAAAGGTAGGTGCTGACTTCTGTGAGTCTGAAAGCAAACGCCATCTCATAGTTGTGGACTATTACTGATGTGACCTAGAGATAATACAGGTACCAAACAGGACTAATCAACAAATAATAGTCACGTTTAAAACAGTATCCTTGAGATATGGAAAACTGGTTGAACTGGTTACAGTCAGTGGTACACAGTTTTTATCAAACAGTATCCTTGAGATATGGAAAACTGGTTGAACTGGTTACAGTCAGTGGTACACAGTTTTTATCAAGTTTGTTGCAACAGTTTGTAAACAACTATGGTTTACTTGTACTACATCAAGTCCTCACTATCAGTGATCAAAACAACCAAAAGATAACAGGACAACCAACTCCTCACATAACACTCAAGGCATATCAAGCTACGCCACACGTTACTGAAGTAAGTCTTTCACAACTAATGCTTGGAAGATAAATAAGGATGGACGTCCAGTGTTAGAGTCAAAAACCTTGAACCTAAAATTGTTCCTGAAAGTTCAGTGAAACAAAATGATCAGTGTGCTAAAACTGCATACAGAATGTTATACTTCACGTTATTCTGTATAACCTATACCTATCCTTCAACCAGACTAATCTGTCAGGTTACATTTAGTGGGGTAGAAAAAGTGGAGCACAACAGGTGTTGCAGTACTGAAAACAAATGACCTGAGGTCCTACATGATGCAAACAAAAGATGGCACTGTAGTTAGATGAAATCAGTGGCATGTCTTAATAGATCCTGATGACCTTCAACCAGAAAGCAGTGTTTCAGAGAACCAACCGGATGAGTCTAAGCTGAGAATAACAAGGTCCATGTCAAATAGGATTATTCCTCTGCTTTGAAAAGCGCCTCCTCAACATAATATTTGAGGCAAGGGTGGAAGTTCAAAACTGACTATGTGTAATGACTGACCATGTGGCATCCAACCAAAACAGTTGAGTGTGACTGTTCCTGATCTTGATTTGTCTAGTGACTATAAAAGTAATAATGATATTTATAATTCCTTGTTGCTCAGTTTTATTTCTACTGGTTGTAATTTTATTTCTAGCAACAGTTTCTGGTGACACGTGTGACCTGTAGTGGATGTTAGCTCAAACTACTGATTTGCTGCCAGAACTATGTTAGAATAATAGTCAAATAGGCACCTACAGTTTTCTTTGTTAAATACCTTGCTAGTGATGTTTATGTCAAGTTGCTGTTTCATTATAAATCATATTAAATGTATTCAGAAATGTTAACAATATGCATTGGCAGGATCATTTCAGAGTGATGGCTGTATGTGTGAATCACTTGTACACATAGCTGTACTCTATAATTGCAATTTTCTTTTTAGGGGGGATAAGGGAGGTGATGATAACTAGAGTGAAGCTCCATGAGTCTCATTATGTGTTATCAATATTTACTATAGTCATTGCCACTTTAAGACAATTGCACAGCATAACTGCCTTTAAGTGTGTATGTATTCATTAAAGTACAATATTTGGACCCTGTGGTCAGTGTATTGTAGATGACTTAAGTGTTAACATCATGTCTATAGAGCTGATATTTTGTACAGAATAAAAGTTATCTTTTGACTAAAATGCTGGTTTATCCTAATATTTCTAATACTGCCGTTTGTTACAGGCTGTAATCTCAATTCACTTATAATGTGAGTACTCTAAAGCTAGTGCTTTCTTTAAGAATCTGCGGAGGGTCTTCCTTGATGACACCTACATAGTTTTTATGAACACTTACTTGTTTCAGCAACAAACAGTAGCTAAATTAATTATTTTTACTAAGAATTATTTGGAAGCAGGAACATTTCACAGCCTTCTCAGTCTGTCAACCAGAGGTATGAACTCCCTTTTCATTCATGAGCTAACAACTTAGACCTGAATGTCACTGACAATATATACTAACAGACCTGGCTTGTCAGTATTTTAGGACACTTTCCTTCCTTCAGCAGTAGTTTTACAGGACAGATATCTGACTGACATTCTCAGATGCTCACAGTGGTTGTTATATCCCATAACTGAACACAGACTGGGCAGGACTAAAATCACAGTGCTGTGTGGGCCTTTCTTGAGGTAAACATTTACAATGTAATGGACATTATGATCTTTTGGCTAGTGAGACAAGTCATTAAAGAAAATAAAGTGAGATTTCATTCAGACCTAATATGTTTGTGCTGAGAAAAACAAACAGTACAGAAATGCCATATAAAGGAGAAACTGCTAAGTTTATTTATTTTTTTTTTGTTTACATGTGGCACTATAGGAGGTATTTTAAAATGAGGAATATATATGTTGAGAAGAAAAAGACTCAGTTTAATATATAAATTGTTAGCATCAATACCTTTTTTCCTATTGTGTAAATAGTGTCACATCAACAGTGACCATCATCTCATGCTGCCAGGTGGCTAAACCTAGGAATCCAACTATGCAGCTAACTGTGTCAGGTAAGAAATATCTGACAGAATCTTTATCAAAGTATTTGGGTTACATAATAATCCAAAATACCTGTTCATAAAAAGCACCTGTTAAACACCAATGTTGTGTCTTTCGGCTTTTCCCGGTTAGGGGTCGCCACAGCAGAACTTGGGTCCGCTAATGATTGGCAATAGGTTTTTACGTGCTGGCTTGCCAGGCCTAACACACAACCTTCAATGAAGGAAGGCCCATTCACGCATGTCACCACACAGAAGACGCTCTAACTGAGAATCGAACGGGCAACGTCTAACTGTGAGGCAGCAACGCTACCACAGCACCACCACCGCAGTACCTGTTAAACACCAATAAATACCACAAAAAGTGCTTCTGGATAAAACACCACCATAAGCTCCACACAAATGCTCTGGTAGAAACGTCTTTTTTCATCAATAAAACAGGTTAAGCACTTTCATCTCTTTTCATCATTCTGGGACTTCTTCAGAAAGACGTTTCTACCACAGCATTTGTGTGGAGCTTATGGTGGTGTTTTATCCAGAAGCACTTTTTGTGGTATGTATATGGGTTACATGTGTAAATACAATGCCAGCATGTATTAAGGGCACTGTTAATATGCTAAAGAGCATGTCACAAATGTTTCTACCACTAGAAAATATGATTATTATTACAAACACTATGTCATTCTATGCTACAACAGAACTTCAAATAATTATGGACAGTGTGGCAAAACTGTGAAATATTTTCAATATTCAATATTTCATTATAGGAGGTATAGTGCATTTTACAGCTTTTTATAGAAGATATAGTGAACCTTATTGCTTTGGTTGTATATTCTAATGTGTTTTGTTCAGAAATCAGTGTAATTAAGATAAGTGTTGTAATAGTTGTGACTTTGGCCCCCATTTAACACATATATGTTACAAACTTGGGGGTGATATATATTTAATAATACATGTATTTTTCTGTTAAGAGCCCATTGCAGAAACATTTTATTGATAACAAATTTGTGTGATGTGGTGAAGTTGAAATGCTGCTATTTTTCAGACATGGTAATTGTTACAATTAGAAGTTCTCTAAAATAATTTGACATATAGAGTATGCCATTTTCAGATGATCTTTGTAGACAATAACAGGTCAGAATATGAGTTATATAGAAAACAGAGATGGAAAATCTGATAAACATGTTGCTGATCCTTGCCACACCTGTCATATTGTTAGGAGTATACCAGAGGGACATTTCTGTTGGATAGACAGAAATACTTTTCCCAACGATATTTCTGCAAGCGTATTGTGATGTTTTAGTTCATATATTTGTAAGCAGAACTTATAATAGTGTGAAATGTTCATAAGGTTCAAAGCACAGTTGAAAAGAGAAATCAGAAAATTGGTTATGCCATTGTTCCACCATTAGATGGTGACAGCAGCTTTTATTTGTAGGAAAAGATAGCTATGTGCAATGTGAAAACTCACCCTATGGACATAAACTATCTGTTAAAGTAATCAGGAGACTAAAATAAATCTTTGAAAGATAATATAGTGCCTGATATCCCCAGAGTAGTGTTTAATCAAAACTGCAGCATTGAGGATGGCTTAATTCAATGAGGAATAGTAGCTATTGTTTGCATATAGGCATTTTAAGTGTACAGGTTGTAGCATATTTTACACTAACAGCTGAAGATGAAAAAAACATTTACGAGCCAAAAATAAGTTTGATTGATTGAAGATCAAGAAAAAACAAACTTCTGTGTGGAAGATGGCTGTGATGTTTCCCCTGCAATTTATATATACTAATTCCAAAGTCACACTCTTAGGGAAATGGGAAAATCTATTACTGCAGGTTGTGAAATCTCTGTCAGAAAAAAAACTTTTATGTCCCCATTTGTAAATGCCAATGTTTTGAAATACAGTTGTATCCGTGGAACCCTTATAGTATATGTAATGTTGCGAGTCAATCAGATTATTTTTAACATCCAGAAGCTCAAAGGAAGTTTTTCAAATTACATTGTATTAATTATAATACAGACTGTATTATTTATGTACCACAGTGTGTCATGTTTTATGTAGGCAAAACCATTAGACAAACAGATTGCTTGAATGATATAAAGAAACAGAAACTAAAAAAAAAAGTGCATGCAAAACATACATTATCTGTATGAGTAGGCACAATGTAACGCTTCAGTGACTGCATAAGTTAACTGTTAACTGGGGAAATGGTGATGCAGGCACTAACTTCATGTGCCTTGATTCCAAATGGTACTGTATTTTAGTAACATAATAAATGCAGTGTGAATGAAAGACCTTCTCTTGTTCTACTACTAAAAAGAGAATGGAATGGTTTAAGGTTTTAAGATGCAGTTAATGCTCTTCATCTTCTTATGTAATAAAGTGATCTAATGTGATAATTAGCATTCTTTATAACCCTATAAAAGCCTGTATTCATTCTGTGTTTCCAGTCTTGAAAAAGCATCTGTCACACTGGAAGAAAAACACAGTTACTGAGTAAGCAAGAGCATTAATGGCTGGGTGTTAGCCAGTGGTACAGATTTTGGATAAACAGAGTTATCACTCTCGTGGGATATTTGCACCTGAAGCAGTTAATGTGTTATCAACAATTTAAGTTTCACAGTATATATAGTTAAAGATACTGTAAAATAAGTTAACTTGTATATCTGCAAATTAAAGAAGAGGTTGAATGTAGAACTTGGGAGCATAAAAAAACTAGTAAAGGTAAAATCACTGATATGTTTAGATTTAAAAAATGTATCCGGTTCTCAAAGTTTATAATAGCTTGCCAGACAGCTTGCAGGAACGTGTCTGGTTCAATAAGAAATAAAAGTAGACCATCCACAAGTAACATCACATTATACTGCAAAATGCAAAACAAATAGCAACAACAGATTTCATTAACAAGGATAATAATCCACAAAGAACTGTCATTTGTTGGAGATATTTTAAAATTAGGATGGTGGCGCTTATCAAGGATGTCTAAATTAGGTGGATACAAATGTTTTTTAGGGTGTATGAAACAGAAAGTTGTACAAACTAAGTTTCATTTTCAGATATTAAGAGTTAATGTGACAAGGAAACAGGTTGGGAATAATAAACAGAATGGATTACAGTGACTGTTGCAGGCAAACATTATTTCATTGTTATAACATCTTGCTTGAATGAAGTGTTTACTGCAATGCCCTTTTGAACTTAAGGGTCCTTTGAGGCATTGATTATTAGCAGGAACATTTTATTAATCGATTCTTGTGTTCAATTCACTCATATTATTAGTATTTATAAGGTGATCAGTACCTATCATTGAAATAATAGCTGGATTTGTTAAAGGTGATTTGTATCTCCAGGAGCCCCATGTTAAGGTTATGGGTAAGAAGTTAGGTGAAGGTGTTTCTGACAAATACAGGTACTCCCCAGTAGTTACCCAAGGGTTTAAAGGTATGATAGGCTCTAAACCCTAGTAGAGAAGGAGTGTTGTCATTGCACTGAAATCATATCTCAGTAACTGCACAAATATGAATGTGTTTGAGTTGCAGAAGGGCCTCAAGTTCAGGGATCTTTTGGTTTAGATTCTTAGTACTGAATAGTGCCACCACGCAGAGCTGGATCATGGTGAAATGGGGCCCTAGGCAGGGTAATGGAGTGCCCCCCCCCCCCGGTGCAGCCATTCCAGTGTCTTATTGTCTGATTACTTGGCTGTTTCTACCCAGTTACCATAAGCACTGTTGCAGCTAGTCTGTGTACATACTATTTTCTTCTTTACTTGTATGATTACAGGTATTTGGATTTAATTTAAAACTTTTATTTCAAATTTTATTGCATAAACACTGATAGCTATTTTCTAAACAAAACAATACAGTCTCAGAATGAAAACAGACTTAGCATGAACAGTAAATATATTTGCCTTGAAATGACATTGAAACCCAAATTCAAAGAAAATGCATTTGGCCAGCGGTGGATTAAGTTTACCTTTGGGCTGTTTTCAAACCATAGGCTCCTTGCACACACATTTTAAGGACCATGCATACATACGTGTGTTCTTTGATTCACCTTCCTGATTCTATTAAAATATATTCAATGTATAATGAAGCTCCATTTGTTAGAGTGTGCTTTAAATTTGTAGCAATGAAACAAAATGTATGAACCAATAGTGACAAAACTACAAATTTCAGCACATTTCCAACATAAAGGACCACTCACAATTCTGGCATTAGAATTCACCAATCTTCTTCTTCTTTTTCCTGGTTAGAGGTCACTACAGCAGAATGAAGGTCTGCAGAATGATTGGCAGTGGAGTTTTACAGTATTGAGTTGCCAGCCCGGTGGCCAGCCTTCCACAGAAGGCGCACATGTGCACACCTAGGGATAATTTAGAGTGTCGGGTCCACCTACAGCATGTCTTTGAGAAGTGGTAGGAAACCGGAGCACCTGGAAAAAACCCATGCGACTATAGAGAGGACATCCAGACTCCACACAGAAGTCACCCCAGCTGAGAATCGAACGAGAGCACCTCTTGCTGTGATGTGACAATGCTAACTGGTGCACCACTGCAGCCGCCGTCATTGCACTTCACCAATATCAGTCAAAATGCACACTCTCTGCAGAAGTAAAAGCCATCTGAATAATTCCACGTTGAAGAGATCTGTAACTAACAAAGAAGGTGGTACTGGCAAACAACTTTACATTTCAGTGCTTCATCTGCAAATTCAGTGCCTGCTGCTTTTGAAGAATACTTATATATGTTATATTAAAAAGATTGATAAACTGGTACTGCAATGGGGAATGGTTGGCAAACCAACATCAGATTCATAGTTACTAGTTCAAAGGAGGACACACGCAGGAGTGCAGTCACCCCCCCACAAAGTACACCACAGGATCAGCAATCCATCAACATGGTGTGGGAGTAGAACGACAACCTTCTACACCAAAGGCAAGTATACTACTATCTATTGTGCTATTAACACTACTTTCAAATTCTATAGCACAAGGACTGATGGCCATTTGCTAAAGAAAACAGTTGCACATTGACAACAGACTTAGCATAAGTAACAATAAACTTCTATTTCCTTGAAACTCACAGTTCCTTGAAAATGTACCGAAACTCACAATTCCTTGAAAAGGCACTGAGACTCTTTAGCAGTCTGGTAGTTGGTGTAGAAGATTCGGGCTCTTGTCTCCTGTAACCAAGGTACAGGGTTTGAGCCAAACCAAGTTAATTATCTAACCTGCCATTCCTCCCTAACTGATTAAATAACCTGCCATCCCTAACTAGGGCATCTCACACACACACACACACACACACACACACACACACACACACACACACACACACACACACACAGAAAGAATGTATGTCCCAGCAACAAGGAAGAAAACTCATCAGCCACCAAGTTAATGTTTAAATGTGCTGATGCATGCAGAGAAGCAGACCATGTTCTTAAAAAAGAATACTGTTAAAAAGAAAGATGTAATTTAATTTTTTTAATTAAATGTTGTGACAACCCCCCAGCCAGAAACTGCCTAAGGTCACCTAGTGCTGGATCCAGCTCTGTCACCATGATGTTATCTGAATTTCAGTTTGAGTGTGGTATGTTGGAGTGTTCAATAGGGAGGCCGTGCCTCAAAGAAGGAAAGACTTTGGCCAGTATGTGCAAGCCCTGCTATGACAAGTGTAAGCCTTCCACCCCCATCAAAACAAGAAATCTTACCTATTATCTCATCCCAGACCAACACATAATGGATTCCCTTAGAATGACACCAGCCACTTGGACAGTTAATAAAGCCATTTATCTTGTCTTGGTATATAGTCACCATTTTTGGTGAAGGAAAAATACTACTCAAGACCAGTGTCTTTCTTGCCTCTAACACATACAAAGTAAGTTCCATCATGTTTCTCTGCATGTTTAACTGGGTGGAGTGCCTCAAATCATTAACTCCTGTGAGCCGTCACTAGGTCATAGTCATATTTGCCTAGTTTAAGGGATCTCAGGGCCTGCTTTCTTGATGACTCTTGGGTAACCTTTATGGATTTGCAGTATGTGTGAGTGGCAAGTGGCATATAGGTGTTGTCTTGTGTGCAGTTGACTGGGCTTTTCTGGAGTGTGTTCTAGGAGACCTTGTCAATTATTTTTACAGCCTTTGCATAGGGTATGGGTAGAGAGATGTGCTGTGATTGATGTGGTGTTGTGGAGGTATGATGCTTACCAATAGTAGGCTGATATGAAAGGTTTGCCTGTATGTTTCTTCAATAGTTAAATCTCTTGTGGTTTGTACTAACAATTGGTAGAAGCAATGAAAAGTAAGTAATCATAAGGCAGTAGTTATACTACTCTGGAATGCCTTATCTGATCAGACTGGCCACATATGGTGTTAGTGCAGACTGCTGAGCCATCCTGCTAGAGGGTGCAGGACTAGGGATGGTCATAGTACTCATGGGCTGGAGGAAGACTACTAGAGCAGACTGTGAATATTTATGGATGAAGTATTTAGGGTGACACTGAAGTTAAATGTAAGCTAATCTAGCAGTAATTATTTAGGATGACACTGAGTTAAGTTAGATGACAGTTAATCTATCTGTACTTACTGAAAAGACAAAAATTAGGTTTACCAAGAAAATTTAATAGTGATTATTTGCTTGTTGGCATCTACCTTCTTAGTATTAGTACTAGTCTCACTGCAGCTACACTCAACTAGGAATCAATGACCCTTTGCTCTTTTTCTGTCAGATCTAGAGATCAGCTGCTTAGGGTGATAAGTCGCAGTGCTCATCTGGGATTTTAAGAAGAGTAGATGCATTTGATCTTCAGGGGTACTTTTTTCTTTTAGAGAATTTTATAAACACTGGCAGGACACCAGATTCATAGACATGTCATCTGTCCCTGATTCTGCAGAATGGCTCTGATTTTTGCCTCAGATTTCTAGTCTGTTCCTTGTGAAGTTTGTTTTCTGTGAAAATAAAGAGGACCACATACACTAATTAATGAAAGACATTTGAGTTTCAGACTTATACCTCTAAACTGTCCTTGATTTTTGCCTCATATTATTGCCTTTTCCTTCATAACATTTTTTTGATTTTCTGGTAAATTACTAATGATTACAATCGGTCAGTAACACCAGACCTTATTTTAATAGTTATTACTGTTCAGAAAATGAATATTAATGCAAAATCTAATTTTTCTATTCACCTTTTTAAGTAAATTTGAGTAATATTTAAAAACTGTACCTGATTTTGGGCCTTTCTTTAGCAAAGAAGATGAGGATATCAGACATCCTGTCCTTCAGAAAAGGAATAGGAATGCAAAACCTCTTATTTTAGTATGCATTTTTTTCTAACTACATATGTAGAATATTTAAAATCTACTCCTGATTTTGGTCCTTTCTAAATTATTATTTATTTATTTTTTGTTTTGTTTTGTCCCTAACTCTTGAGGTACGAGGTTGAGAACTATGTATATACATGATCTATGGGCAGTGGTAGCAGCACACACTGCCCATAGAAATGATCCCTTCATTTTTTAAAGTAAATATTTATTTATTAGCATAAGTAAGGCTTGAGTCAGGGATTGTTGTGAATGACAGCAGCAAATGAAAATAAATTATGTGTCAATTTATTTCACTTTCTTTGTGTTCACACTTACTGCTGGTCATATGAAGGAGTGGGTGAGGTAACCTGTGTATAAAAAACAAAGGTAATGATATGGTTTGCTGTGGGTGGGGAAGTCCGCCACATATGTAGAAGTGCAACAAGTTGAAATGCATTATTGTAACCAGTCATTTACCTTTCTCATCTGTTGTCTGATTATAAAAAAAAGTAAAAGACGGTAATGGCCACAGTAATGTACAGAGAAAATCATTATATGCTTTTGTGGGGGGGGGGGGCAAGTAGGTTATGTTTGTAAGCAATTGACCATCAAGCTGGCTTCTGAATGGCAAATAGTGAATGTGTTTGTCTGTGTGTGTGCATGTCTGAGTGTGCCTATTCACTTGTTTGTGTGTATGTAGGTGCATATGTGTGTA
The DNA here is from genome assembly GCF_019279795.1 of Protopterus annectens. NCBI lineage: Eukaryota > Metazoa > Chordata > Ceratodontiformes > Protopteridae > Protopterus > Protopterus annectens. The sequence continues at coordinate 174,230,372 of NC_056738.1, forward strand.
GACTCACATGAGTGGGTGTATATGTGTGTGTGTGTGTGTGTGTGTGTGTGTGTGTGTGTGTGTGTGTGTGTGTGTGTGTGTGTGTGTGTTTGGGTACATGTGCATGCATATTTGGGGAATTGCAGTGGGTGTCACTGTATGTATCTTACACCAAACAGATTAAATATATTACTATGACCTTTGCTTAGCTATGTATTTTTTCCTTTGATCACAATTACAAATCTGATGTATATGCACTCCATAAAGTCACAACACCTGATGGCCATGAAGTCAATTTGTGGATGAAAGTCAGTGACCCCTGCTGTCATTCGATCACAGTTAAACAGCCACAACCAGTGCTAGATGCACAGGAAATCCATGAATGCAGGGCTCCCATCATTCTTTACTGTGCCAGAGCCTCGCAGATATTGCAGCTGATTGGGAAAAAAACTCATTCATTCATTCTGCAGATACCCACTTTTTCCTTATCAAGAACTCTGTAGAGTTATTGTATAACCCTGATTAGGATAACATCTGTAACTGGTGAAGAACTTAATGTGAAATAAGTGATAGACATTGGTTGTCCAGATCATCCCAGCTCAGATCTTACAAGGGATGCAGACAGGAGCAGAGACGCCTGACCTTCAGGGCTGTTTTTCCTCTTACAGATAATTTAATAAGTTGTGGCAAGATGGTTACAGTGCACACTGCCACAGGCATGATTCATTTATTTTTAAATTATTTATTTCAGTGATCAGGGCTGGGGCTGGTTTTTGGGATAGCTGTGATTGACAACATCAAGTCAAAATACATTACTTTGTGGCCATTATTACTTTCAGTTTCTTTGTGATCGCACATTGGAGGTGATTGCTGAAAAAAAAGATGAGAGGTAATGTATGGTTTACTATCAAAATGTTGAATGTTAGTTCAGTGAATGCGGAAAGTCAAAAGTTAGTGAGTCAACTTTCCGTGTTGCCGAATGTTAGGAGATTGAGATTACATATCAGCAAATGCAAGTGTGCATTCACAGATATCAACTCGATGTTATGAGTAGAGTTGCTGTACAGTGCGGATTGGGAAATGTATCCCTTTCCTCACTGTAATCTTGGAGTTAGAATATTTAATTTGCAGGGGGTGTGGGTGTGCCACCCCCCCAACAGGGGGTGCAGGGGGGCTTGCCCCACTGTTAAAACATGAATGACAGTGTAGGTGTTTAATGTACATTTGCGCCTACACTGCCATCATATTCCAGTTTCGATATAAATGTCAAATCTGTTGATGTCGATCAATTGAGTCTACATTTTCACTCATTAGTATTCATGCAGGATGACATCATTTTTAGAATATTGACCGTTCATGTATATGAACATCGATATTTTGATAGTAAAATGTAATGTATGTATGCAAGCCAAAGTAGTAAAATGATCATTGATATGCCATACCATGGGTGAAAGAAGCCCATATGTGTATGATAGCAATAACCTGGAATGCATTACTGTAGCCAGTACTTCATCAGATGCTAACATTAGTGACACACAGAAGGTAACTATCTTTTGGGAAAGGTGAGTCTATCTGTGAAGACATATAGCATTATTATCAACTCTGTTGAATGATCATTAATTGTTAAATTAAAATTAAAGTGGTACTACACTATTCAGGTAGTCTGTACCTTTATTCAGTGAAGACATTGAGACAGTTCTGCTGTTATGACATTCTTTTTACTACATATGAAGTTGACATCTAGTTTAACAATGAAAGGTAATACATCAAACGTACTTCAGCTTAGAATAATCAAAGTCTCTCATTTAGAAGAAAAAGTCCCAATCTTTATAGTGTCTTTTCTGCCTGCATCAGCAGTTTTGGAAATTTGCCAGAATAATATGTCTTTCCTCTCAAGCTGGTCTGCTGATAGTTTGTTTTCCATATCTTAACATTCTGTTTCTGACGAATAACTCCTTTCGTCCTTGGCCTATCTTGCGTATCATATTGATGAAACACAGCTGCATACAAGAGTTCGTCTTGACCTGCTTATAGATAATACATTTCACAAGCTGCAAAGTTTATAAGAGATGAAATATTTTACTTCTGATTCTTATTAACAATGAATGCCAAGCTATATGTTTTTGCTAAGAGTTTAAACTAAGTACAGTCTACACAATGAAATGCAGAATATTCATTTTACATTTTCAGAAAAAATCCACTGAAACTCATTTTAACCTGTTCATTACTCTCACATTAATGACTTATGTCACATGGAAGAGGAAGAAGAAGCGGTGCATTTGTCTGTGAGCATCAAGGTGAAATGCATTTCTCTGGCCAGTATGTCTTTCACTTTCTTCATAATCACACAACAGAATTCTACACAAAATGTTGCTATCTTTTTTTGAGGGGGAAGCAGGTGGGCTTTGTGTGTGTGTGTGTGTGTGTGTGTGTGTTTGCAGGGGTGGCTTTTGTTTATGGACATTTTATGTCAATTTCACAGCCAAAGTAGGTATAGTCTATCAAAATTTCAATATTTAACTATGACAGATTGTGGGTGCTGTGACATAGGACAATACTGTCAGCCCAACTATTTGGAATTTTGTAAATAATTCTATGTCATTTGTGAATATTGATATTATTCATACAGAAGTGTATGTACAGGTGTAAAGTACTATTAATATGTAACCACAGCGTGCTCTGTTGGCTTAGAATAGAAATATATATAAACTATTATAATTATGTATATGTTTTAACAGCAGAAACTAGAACTTAGAGGGTTAACTTGCAAAATGTCAAGAAAATAAGTTGAAATTAAATTGTTTTATGATTGTGCTTTAAAAGTTGTCTCTCAGTTTCAGTTCAGTAGTAGACACAATGTCTAGAGCTAGACATTTTTGTATTGTCTTGGAAGAGATGTAATTACTAGGTTTATGATGCAGAAGTGTTTTATTATTTTATGACTTCCAGGGTCTTCAAACACCTGAGAGATATGCATTTTTCACAAGAAATGCTACACTGGGGAGTTAGCTTGGGAATTGAAACTCAGGTGACAAAAAGTTATGTAATCCAAGCTAACCCAGCAGTAAAGCAGTAATATTGGATATTAATTTAAGAACTCTGTCAGAGGGAGACTATGCATTTTGTATTTTGTCTTTGACCAGGAAACATCCACTCACTTTCTGCACTTGCCTTGCTGTAAGTTTGTTTTTAGGGCATAGTAACTCTTTTACATTCAGATAGGAATATAGTTAAGTATAGCTTAGGTGTTTTTTTTATTTATTTGAGACTGTCCTGCTATGTTATTTTAAATATTTCCTGTGATTTTGAACTCTGGTATAATTGATTACTTACTGAGTATTGTCTTGTTCTTTTACTATTTATTTATTATTACATAAATTTAAACCTATCTCTGTGGCCATCTGTGAGACATGTTAAAACTCTTAGAGTACTTGCATGTCTCTACACTGTACAGGCCACTCCTAAATAGTCTTACTCTTGGTCAGACTACCATTTGGATTATTAGTAACATTACACAGTAGGACTGGACACCCTTTGTTAAGGCCCTTGGAGTAGCTGATAAAGGACTGGCTGGTGGCAGCTGGAACTACCTTATAGTCTGGGCAGAAGGGGCATAGCTAGTAAACCTTTGCCAGCCTTTCCCAGGTGTGTGTGTGTGTGTGTGTGTGTGTGTGTGTGTGTGTGTGTGTGTGTGTGTGTGTGTGTGTATGTGAGCTACTTGGGCAGGGACATGAAACACTGGTTGGACAGAGAGGGTGCTGGAGGTTTTGGTTTGGCCATTCAGCTGAGATGTCAACCCTGTAGCTGTGCCAGTGGGGAGTCTTATTGGGGATCTGGAGAAAGAGGGAGAAACCAATGCCAGACTGACTGAGATCTCTTCTCAAATTCTACTTCAAAGAGATAATGCTTTACAAGCAGACATGGTAGAACTTATCCATCCAGAAAATAAATAATTCTACTGCTGCTATGGGAATTCAGTATAGTGAGCATGTGGTTCAGAAATCTGCTTTGTGTTACGTTATTCCTACAGTTATTCCAAAGTAATATATATTTTAGAGAATTCTCTGGAAAGTAAACACATCACATCTAGACAGTATTTTAGATACGGGAGATAAAAATAATTGCTACTGTGACTGTGTATAATGTAAAGTGGCAATGACTCTTTAAAGTGTATTTTCCATGTTTAATATTGATTTTTTTAAAATTTTTAAATATGCTGCCCTAAAATTCAGAAAGAACCTCACCACTTGTGCTAATTGCCAACTGCAAGTTGGTCATTTACCATGATGGTACGAAAATGCAATTCAGAGATAGCTATGGTTGCAGTAAGAAATACTTCATTATTAGCTCATAAGCATGTTTCTGAGTTGTGCTTTAAACTAGAGCTACCAGACCTAACCGTGCATGATAGTGTTTTTTGTAATGGACCATACAAAGCATTGGCAAAGGTACCCCTATACACACCCACACTCACGCAATGTACACACATAAACTCATAGGTTCATAGGTTTATACTAGGCTATCTGCCCTAAGGCATTTATAAGCCTAGCCCAAAGTTTTGTGGCTTACGCCACCCCTTATGTTAAAAAATACTGTGCCCATTAGTTTGTTGTGCCTCTGTCCAGCAGTGACACAGAGATTATTCCCGGGGTAAACCTACGATCTCCCATCCACCGGTTAAGATTTCTCTTGAACAGAGCCAGCGAGGTGCTCTGCCTCACATGGACCGGGATTTTATTCCACAGCATAGGGAGTCTCTGGGTGACAAATCTATCCCTCCAGCATGTCCTATTTATATCCATGCTAAGGTTTAAGTCGCTTGCTCTAGTGGATATGGTAGATTTGGATTTTTTGAGGTGGAGCATGTCCATTAATTCCGGGTTGGACATGGCCTTGTATGTCAGGCACAGGTCACCTCTGAGCAGGCGGTATGCAACTGAATAGAGCTGGAGTTTCTTCAGTCTGGCAGCATATGACAGATTTTGGAGTCCCTTTATCCTTTTGGTGAGGAACTTTTGGGGTCTCTCCAATTGCTGCAGGTGTCGGGTGAGATACATCCCGAATGGGGCATTGTACTCGATCATTGGTCTGATAAGTGAAGAGTACAGAGGAACAATGACCTCACTTGATCTGGATGTGAATCCCTTCATGATCAGGTGGGCAATGTAGAAGGTCTTTCTAACCACTTTAGCAATGTGAGTGTCAAAAGAAAGGCCACTGTCAACCTGGGTCCCCAGGTCCCTGATAACCTCTTCTGTGCTTAATGGATTGCCACCTATATGGTAGCATGGGGTTACCTTGTTTTTCCCGAAGGGTATGACTATACATTTTTTGGCATTTAACTTCAGGCCATGGCTCTGGCACCAGTTATCAGTTTCCGTGAGACCCCTCTGAAGGATATCTGTGTCCGATGTACTTTCCACTATGGCGCCCAGTTTGCAGTCATCTGCAAACTTTGTCAGCCATAGTCCTTCTATGTTTGCCTATACTTCTGAGAAGTAGATGCCAAACAACAGGGGGCCAAGGACTGAGTCCTGTGGGACACCACTTGTGACCGGCTTGGAGACTGACATGGCGCCAGCAACTCTAACCCTGTGGGTTCTGTCCTTTAGCCAGTTTGCAACCCATCTTGTGACATATGGGTTTACATTTAAGCTGGTAAGTTTCTCTATAATACCCGAGTGGGGTATTGTGTCGAAAGCTTTTGCAAGGTCAAGGTAGGCTGTATGGACTGCCTTTCCCTCATCAATGGCCTTGGTGACTGTTTCGAAGAAGTCGACCAAGTTCAAAAGGCATGATCTGCCCTTGACAAAGCCAAACTGGGTCAGGTCCATTGTCTGCAAGTCCCCTATGTCTTTGTTTATGAGTTCCATTATGATCCTCTCCATAGCTTTGCAGACCAGGCTTGTTAATCTTATGGGGCGGTAATTTCCAGGGTCCGTAGAGGTACCGCCTTTGTGGAGTGGGACCACAGTTGCCGTACGCCATTCCTTGGGCACGTATCCTGTGGTAAGGCTAAGATTAAACAGTTGCCTTATATGCGGGTTTAGTTCCTCGTTGAGTTCGTGTAGCACACAGCCGGGGACACCATCCAGTCCCATTGATGCTGTGTTTTTAGCTTTAGAGAGAGCAGCTTTCACCTGCGCATTTGAGATGTCTGGGAGGCTACACTCCACTGGGATAGTTATCTCTCCTTTTGGGGGGGAGAGGGGGGGTGAAGTTTGCACTGAACCTGTCTGCCAGTATGTTGGCAATGTCTGTGGGTTCAGTGATTTTTGTATCATTTTGGACTAATTCTGGGCATATCTGGGAGTTTCCACCCAGGTTTCTAACATAGCTGAAGAAGGCCTTATGATTGTCTTTTGAATCTATTGCAATTTTTCTCTCAAAGTTGGCCTTGGATGATTTTATGAGTGCTCGTATTTTTTTACTAATAATGATCAAGGGTGTCTTCTCTTTTATGGATTTTGCTCTATCATGTAACAGCTTTCTCCTCTTATTGTAAAGTTTGTTTATGCCTGGGGTCCACCAGACTGGATGTTTGCCCTTGGTGGAAAGAGTCTTGGTTTTATTAGGGATTGCCTGATCCATGCAGTCCTGGAGGTGTTTGTAGAAGGCATTTGTAAGGGCTTCCGCAGCTTGGGTTGTGGTTTCCACTGGCTCGGGGGCCTTGAAGGATACCCCACCAGTCTTGAGTAGTGTGAAGTTTGCTTTAGAGAAGTTCTTCACTGTGGTCTTTTTTGTTTGGGGTGGGGGGGGGAATGTGGATTTCCAGTGAGATAAGTTTGTGATCTGATCTCACCAATGAGGGATATACTTCCGGTGTGGAGCATTTTGTCCCTATGTTTGTGATGATGAGATCTAGTATATTTTCTCCTCTTGTGGGAACAGTGACTAGTTGTTCCATGGCATTTGAATTTATGAACTCCAGAAACCTTTGGGCTAGAAAGTTGGGGCTTGAGTAATGTTCCCAGTCTATATTCGGGTAGTTGAAGTCACCCAATATAATGGTGTTTGGAGATACATTTATACCCTCCAGTGTCTTCAGGAAGGCTGTGTGGGGTTCCTGAGTTTGAGAGGGTGGCCTGTAGCATGCTACAAATTGTAGAGCAGTTTTGCCTATGGTTAATTGCACCTGGATGGTTTCCGATGCTTCGTGCGTTGCCACCAACCTGGAGGTGTGGGTATCTTTGATGAATATGGATACACCCCCTCCTTTTGTGGTGTGGTCCGGGTTTTTGGGCCGGAATGCATGATATGAGGTAAAACCTGATAGTGCCGGGGTGCTCTCAGGAGCCTTGAACCAGGTTTCAGTCACAGCACAGACGTCGATGTTCTCCATATTGAGAAGGGCCTCGAGTGCGTGCATTTTGAGATTTAGACTTCTGGCATTGAGCAGCATTACCCTTAGTTTCTTCCCATTTTTGTTTTCTAGGGTGGTAGGTTTAGAATTTGAACCTTGCCTAAGGCAAGAGCCTTAGCCAATATCCGGAATCCCAGGGGTGACAGGTGCAAGCCATCCCTTGCGAAGCAGCGTGGCTTGTTAAGCATGTCATCCCAGGCAGACAGACACTGGATCCCCTTTGAATGACACCAGAAATTAAGCCAATTGTTAAAGCTGATCATCTTGTCTCTATGTTGTGGCATCATTCTTGGTGAAGGAAGGATACTGCTCAGGGTCAGGGTCATACCTGCCTGGGCTACATAATCAGAGAGCTCCTCTATGTCTCTTTTCATGTAGTCCAGGGAGGTACGTCTCAGGTCGTTCACACCAGCATAGACAATGACTGTGTCATATTTGTACTTGCTGTGGAGTGACCCGAGTGCTTGTGTTATGTGGCGGATTCTAGCGCCCGATAGGCAGCTTACTGTGACCCTCTCCTTGTTCAGCCTGGTCAGTGGGACGTCAGTGTGTCTGACTATGGAGTCACCTATGACAAGTATGTTTGGTGTTGTATTTGGCCTTAAGGGCTGTGACTGCTTTGCACACTGATTTTGTGCTTTATGTGTTGCCTGTGGTGTGTCATGAGGTGGCCGTTGCTTGGATGTCTGCTTTGGAGGCCTCTGCTGTTTAGGTAAATTTTTGCTCAGAGCCTCCGAGTATGACTTTGTGTGTTTATGTGTTTGATTCATTGTTGTGATAGCTTTATGTGAGACTGGTTTTGTGGTGTGTGTAGTTGCCTTCTCCTCCTGTCTGGTCTTGCCAGTCCTGAGTTGAGAGAGCTCAGCCTCCAGTTTGGCTAAATAGCTGCATCTCTCACAAGTATTTGTGTTATGTGGGAGGAGGAGAGGGTTGTCAGTGTACATGAGGCAATTGTAACATTGCCTCAATATTCCCAAATTCACCAACTGGACAGGAGAGGATGCCAGCATCTGGCCCTTCGACATGCTAGAGAAATTTAGAAGTCAGGGGTGTAACTGAATAAGAGAGGACTTAGTAAGGAACTGGGTACTCCTGGGGGGGTGCTAGTGAGGGACTTTGTATAATACAGAAGTGCTAAACCTGAAAAGAAGATGCTTTTAAGACAAGTAAAAGCTTTTAGGAACAAGTGCTGAGTTTTTTAGGTAAGGGATATACTGTTTAGATTACTAGTAGAGCAGTTCTAAGAGAAAAAATGAAGAACAGACTTTATGGAGCCAGAAAAAGTTTAACCTTGTTAAACCAGCGCTGCCCGATGCTGCTCTAGTGGCAACTCCGCGCTAAATCTCGCTAAAGCACTCTAAAGCGTGCTTGATAACAGGGGCTGGAAAGAGCCAGGAATTGACCCAAGACGGCCAATAAAACTACAGTTTCAAGTCAGTAACCACTCCCACGGGGGGCAGGGAAGCAGCTCTATGTTTTTCACTGCCACTGATCAACAGAGAGACTTTCCTCAAGCCCAAGCAAAAATGGCCTCACAGAAACTTACAAAACAGTTCAAGAACAGCAAGCCTGTAACTTGAACTTTTTTAAATCTCAGAAAAGTGGAAAAAAGCAAGATTTTTTTTTGTTTTTTCAGAGATAGCAGAGGTTCACAAGTAATATCAAGTTATAACAGTGCAGTAAATGACCCCACACAAGAGTGCTAGGTCAAAGACAGAAAATATGCAAGTTTTGAGAAAAAATGATTTTAAAATTAAGTGCAAACAGGAAATTCAGTAAACAGCTTTTGGTTGTGCTCTAAATACAGCTACTAATGCAGAAATCAAGTTTAACAAGCCAGAAAATGCTCAAACTAGGCAGCTATGCAGAAAAACTTATCAAATAAACAGAGGAAAAATACTTAAAATCTCAAAAGTGGCTCCTTTCTTCTCTCAGCATTTTCTCCTCTTGGTGGGTGCTTCACCAACAGCCAACAAGCCTGAAAAGATGCCAAAACCACGAGGCAACTAGGTTTTAAGAGAGGAAGATGAAGGAGTTTTGGAAATGGCCCCTTTTGGCCAATAAAACTACAGTTTCAAGTCAGTAACCACTCCCACGGGGGCAGGGAAGCAGCTCAATGTTTTTCACTGCCACTGATCAACAGAGAGACTTTCCTTTAGCCCAAGCAACATGGCCTCACAGAAACTTACAAAACAGTTCAAGAACAGCAAGCCTGTAATTTGAACTTTTTTAAATCTCAGAAAAGTGGGAAAAAAGCAAAGATTTTTTTGTTTTTGTTTTTGTTTTTTCAGAGATAGCAGAGGTTCACAAGTAATATCAAGTTATAACAGTGCAGTAAATGACCCCACAATAGAGTGCTAGGTCAAAGACAGAAAATATGCAAGTTTTGAGAAAAAAACGATTTTAAAATTAAGTGCAAACAGGAAATTCAGTATACAGCTTTTGGTTGTGCTCAAAATACCGCTACTAATGCAGAAATCAAGTTTAACAAGCCAGAAAATGCTCAAACTAGGCAGCTATGCAGAAAAACTTATCAAATAAACAGAGGAAAATACTTAAAATCTCAAATGTGGCTCCTTTCTTCTCTCAGCGTTTTCTCCTCTTGGTGGGTGCTTCACCAACAGCCAACAAGCCTGAAAAGATGCCAAAACCACGAGGCAATTAGGTTTTAAGAGAGGAAGATGAAGGAGTTTTAGAAATGACCCCTTTTGGCCAATAAAACTACAGTTTCAAGTCAGTAACCACTCCCACGGGGGGCAGGGAAGCAGCTCAATGTTTTACACTGCCACTGATCAACAGAGAGACTTTCCTTTAGCCCAAGCAAAAATGGCCTCACAGAAACTTACAAAACAGTTCAAGAACAGCAAGCCTGTAACTTGAACTTTTTTAAATCTCAGAAAAGTGGGAAAAAAGCAAGATTTTTTTTTGTTTTTGTTTTTCAGAGATAGCAGAGGTTCACAAGTAATATCAAGTTATAACAGTGCAGTAAATGACCCCACACAAGAGTGCTAGGTCAAAGACAGAAAATATGCAAGTTTTGAGAAAAAACAATTTTAAAATTAAGTGCAAACAGGAAATTCAGTATACAGCTTTTGGTTGTGCTCTAAATACAGCTACTAATGCAGAAATCAAGTTTAACAAGCCAGAAAATGCTCAAACTAGGCAGCTATGCAGAAAAACTTAAATAAACATACATAATCATGCAGCTTCTTCCATGCCTCCACAGACATAAACACACACACACACACACACACACACACACACACACACACACACACACACACACACACACACACACACACACACACACACACATGCTAACACTCCCCTACCACCACGTCTTCACTGAATTTATCTATACTGCAACAGCTTGCATAGGATTGAATGGGTGACTGCTATCCTTTGACAGTGTTTATTTTTCTCCCAACAGTGACATTTTACTCTGGCAACAGATTCTTTGAATCATTTAGCAGTGTTAATTTGGAGGTGCTGATATTTCTGGGGAGAGCAGATGGCTAATTAACATTAGCAGCTACCCTGGATTGTTGCATTAGCATGCATCTTTGCCAATGAGAATGTCCCCTCTGTTGAGGTCCCTGCTAATTGGAAGCTTCAGTGGTAGGATGGTCTAAGATTCAGAAGGGCTTACTGGTGGGGGGGGGGGGCAGCCATGTTAGGGCTTCCCCTTGTGGTAAGCCTTTTTGAATCCCAGCCAGTACTTTGTATTTTTGTATTTCACATGACAGACTAGTTAGCTGTAGTGTAGTTATAGTATATATATATAGGATTGTAAGTTCTGTGTAATTATTTACTGCATTTTTTCTTTTAAATGAAGGGAGCTGTATACATGCACATATATCTGTCTATATATATGTTCTTCTTTCGGCTTTTCCCGGTTAGGGGTTGCCACAGCGGAACTCCGGTCCTCTAATGATTGGCAGTAGATTTTTACGGTGCCGAGGTGCCAGCCTGACGCCCAACCTTCAATGAAGGCACGCCCATTCACGCATGTCTTTCCAACGCCACTCGACTGTGGGGAGGACATGCAGACTCCACACAGAACTAATCCATCAAAGCAAACAAATTTTTGTTGCCAATAACTTCACATCTATCTTAAAACAGTGCTTAAACAATTCCCATTAGATGATGCAGTAGAATACTTTTATGCTATCTTTCTAAACATCCTAAACTCACAGGCCCCTTACAGAACCATAAGAATAAAGTCCAACACTGCACCATGGCTAAGCAAAGAATCCAGATCAATGCTAAAAGCAAGAGACAAAGCCTGGGAACAGTGGCGCAAAACTAGGTCACAATCTACAAAACAAGCTTTTCATGAACTGAGGAACAAGACAAAAAGTTTAATTAAATGAGACAAAGTTAAATACTATCAGGAGATCCAAATCAAGCACCAGAATAATCCGCAAAAGTTCTGGGCAGCTATTAATAATATACTACTTCCAGGAAAAGCCAAGACACCCTTGCCATCTATTACTGGTAACTCTGTAGATGTAGCAAATCAGTTTAATAAATTCTTTACCCTTGACTATACTAACACTTTCCAGACAGCAAAACACCACCCCCTCTCCTGTTACACCTAATCTAGGGAATAACATTGATGCCTTTTTTCCCTACAACCTGTCTCCACTGACATAATTAAAAAAACTAGTTAAATAAATTCAGGCCCACTACCCTAGCTGCTGATAGTCTACCAGCTGATTTCTTCAAATTTGCTGCTGATGCTATCGCATACCCAGTATCCATACCAATCAACAGGTCCATTTCTGAACATGAAATCCCACCATATTACACAAAGGAGGCAGCTCAACTGACCTGTCTTACTACTGACCTTTTGCCGTCCTATCACCCCTGTCCAAGATTCTAGAGAGATGTATACACATGCAAATCATGCACTACTTACAACCTAACAAACACCTAACCAATGCCCAACATGGTTTTCATCCCCATCATATTACTACCACTGCTGTGATGTCTTTTACTAATACAGTTAACCTACATAGAAACAATGGTCACTTTGTATCCTCCATCTTTCTTGATCTATCAAAAGCCTTTGATATGGTTTATCATAGCAAAGTAATATATGCTCTCTCTGATCTAAATCTATCCAAAGAAACTCTTGCATGGTTCCTAGACTAGAAGAAAGGAAACAAGCAGTACTATGGCAACACTGTCTTTCTCCTCTTCTTCCTGTTACATTAGATGTTCCTCATGGATCCATACTGGGCCCCCTGCTTTTCACACTATTTACTAACAAACTCCACACAGCAACACCACTTGCCACTATCATTCAGTATGCAGATGACTCCACCCTAATTTGCAATGCCCCTTCTTTACATGAACTGCAAATAATAACTCAAAACACTTTCTCCTTAGTTGAAACATGGTTGAGCAATTCTAAACTAATCTTGAATCCCAGTAAAACTAAGCTCATGCTTTTCCATCCTACATGCCCAACTATGCCCTCCTCCCCCTCATTTAACATTGTGTCCTCCAGTAACATTGTCGAGATAGATACAGGTATGAGATTTGAGACCCATATTTCACAAACCATCCAAAAAGTGCACAAAAAGCTGGGAACATTATATAGAAAGAAATAATATCTTACAAAACGCACAAAAGCAACTATTGTCCAAACACATCTTATGTCAACTCTCCTTTATGCTTGCCCACTCTTCACTAACTTGAAAAAGGAGATTTAGCTAAACTAGACTCGGTATAATCAAACAGCCAAGTTTACCACAGACTTTCCATACAGATCACATCATTGCTCAGCTCTCAGACAACTTGACTGGTTAGAATTAGTACAGCTACTACTATATAACCAACTAAATATGGCTCATAAACTCATCAACAAACCAGAAAAAAATCCAGCCATGCAAAATCTGCTTCAACCATACTCAACCAACAGGCTACTTTGCTCTAGCAATACATCCCTCATAAATGTCACAAAAGTCAATAATAGCGCATGTAACTCACTCTTTTCAAACTATATTGCCAAAATATGGAATGTTCTTCCTACCACAATAAAATTAGCTAATAGCATATCCCACTTCAAAAAAACTGATAAAACCACATTTAGCCAGTACATGGTTATCCACATGAAATACTCCAGATTAAGCTGTCCTCTAGGACAATAAACTACCTAGTACTCACAACAATGCAAATACTAAAATAAGGCGGTATTACTCTCAACTACTCTAGCTGTATATCAAGGTTCACACATCTGGATTTTTGTAAAAAGCTATTGCATTGTAACCTTTTACTTCATGTAAATTTCTTATATTGTCTTGCATGTATTTATTTTGAAAATAATGATTTCTACTGTACTTTTAGGTACTTTACATCTTCTGTATTAATGTGTATACATAATTGATGTCTACTTAAATGTATCTTGTGGAGCTTTTCTCCCCGGGCCTCTGCTGAAAATGAACTTTCGTCCAGTTGGATTTTCCCAGTAAACAAATGTAAAATAATAATAAATAATAATTCATATGCCCGTGTTACAAATGCATTAGAACTGTATGTTATATAAGATAGTTTGTACAGACGTGTGCTGAAGCAATTATTTTGTAAAGTACTGAGCTTAGAGGTGTGACCACAGTGTACCCTGTTGGATTAGAATAGAAATGCATATACACTATTGTAACTGTTTAGATGTATGTATTTTAACAATGGAAACTGGAACACAGGAGGTTAATTTAAAAAAAAAATAGCTAAAACTTTAAATTACTTTATGACCACGAAATAAAAGGATGTTATCTTTCAGTTTCAGTGCAGTAACAGACACAATGTCTAAAACTAGAAGTTTTTTGTATTGTCTTGGAAGTGTTTATTGTTTTATGACTTCCAGAATGTGCCTTAGATATAAGAAGGACCATTGTTTATGTATTTTTATGGGTAGATGCTAAATGCAACCAACAAGCATCAGTGGTTGTTTTGAGCCTGGAAACTGAAGTCAAATGACAAGAAAGTCATTCTGCAATCCCAGCAGTAATATTTGGGATATTAATTTGGGATGTCTCTGAGAGAGAGAGAGAGAGAGAGAGAGAGAGAGAGCATTCTGTATTTTGTCTTTGACCTGACAAGAACATCCACTCATCACTTCTGCTTGCTTGCTCTGTAAGTAAGTCTAGGGAACAGTATAATTCTTTTAAATGCAGTCAGAAATATAGCTGAGCTTAATTTAGATGTTTTTCTTTATTTATTTGAGACTTTCCTGCAATGTTGTTTTAAACATTTCCGGTGATTTTGAATGCTGATGTTACTGTGATTATATACAGAGTATTTTCTTGTTATTTTATTATTGATTATTAAATATATTTAAACCTTTCATTGTGGCTGATATTTGTGAGACATATTTAATTTCTGAGAGTACTTGCATATTTATTTGGTGACACTGTGGGCCACTCCTAATAGCCTTGCTCTTGGTCAAACTACCATTTGTATTGATAGTAACATTACACAGTAAGATTGGACACCCTTTGTTAAGGGCCTTAAAGTAGCAGATAAGGAAGTGGTTGGTGCAGTGATAACTACCTTATAGTCTGGGCAAAAGGGATCGTAGTGAGTAAACATGTGCCAGCCTTTCCCAGGTGTGTGTGTGTGTGTGTGTTTGTATGTAAATCAAACCTCAAAGTGTGTGTGTGTGTGTGTGTGTGTGTGTGTGAGCTACTTGGGCAGGGACACAAAGCGCTGGTTTGACAGAGAAGGTGCTGGAGGTCTTGGCTTCACCACTCAGCTGAGATCTCAGCCCTATAGATGTGCCAGTGGGGAGTCTTATTGGTGATCTGGAGAAAGATGGATAAACCAGCCCCAGACTGACTGTGGTTTCTGTGTGCTCTTAAAGGAAATTGCACTTTAATGTGTGTGTGTACTTGTCATTCTTCCCAATGTACATCCCCCACTGGTGCTAGTGGTGAGGATTGAGGCTCCTTGATTCCTGTGCCAGTGGTGGGGCATCACATATATTGGTTGGCCACATATTGGGATTCAGTGGTGTGGATATTGAATTCCTGTAGCCTGTAAACAGTGGTCATTAAAGAAGGTGTTTGTATTCTCAATCAGCCACACAGTGAACATTCAGAGTTTCATATCACAATAGCTGTATTTATTTTTTCTTAGCTTACTTAGTCAGGGAGAGGAGGCAAGGATGTCAGCAGAGGAGTATGGCAAGCTGACAAGGAGCCAGTTGGCTGAGATGTGCCAAGATAAAGGCTGGTGCATGCCAACCTGACTAAAGCAGAAATGATTGCAGCCTTAGTCACAGCTGGATCACAGATCAGCAATGAGGAGGGCAACTAGACTGGCGCTGCGGATGTACAACGTTCAGAAAATGGATAATTCAACCTTTCCACAGAGGACTTAAAAATCTGTCTGGAGTTAAAGAGACTTGAACTGTAGGCCATAGCTTTGGAAATAGAATCAGCAGAGAGACTGAGATGCCTGGAGGCCGAATAGAATGAGAAGCTGAGATATGTGGAGGCGGAGGAGAATGAGAGGCAGCAGCAACATGAAATGGAGATGCTGACTATTCGCTAGGGTCATGGTGGTAAAAGGGAAGGGAGTAACCAAACCCTAGAAGCAACAAAGGTCAGTAAATTTCTTCCACAATTTACAGAGGGTGACAATTTTGACAGCTTTATTCACATGTTTGAAAGGGTATGTAAACAGTATAATGTTGACCAAGGGACCCCATTACTCCATGGTAAAGCTGTAACTGCTATTTTTAAATTGTCTGATTCTGGTACTGATTGCTTAAATTATAATGCTGTTAGAATTTCTATTAGAGTGCTTTAAGTTAACACCTGAAGATTATAGGAAAACGTTTCGTGAGCATAGACGCAAGGCAAATGAAAGTGTGTCTGAATATATTGCTGAGTTAAGCCTTTATTTTCATACATGGGTGAGTGGTTGTCAGGTCACCACTTTTGAAGGGCTGGCAGACTTTTTGTGAGGGAACAAGCCCTTAGCACTTTGCCTGAAGACATAAGAATATGGTTAGCAGACAGGGAATGTAACACTGCAGATGAGTTAGGGAAAAGGGGAGAGCAAACAGGGCATCCCTGTACAGGAAAGGGATGCCCAGTGTTACTCATGAGTCTAAGGCATCGCATGGTGAGCAGCCTAAACCTCCCCAACAAAGTCAGCCAGTAGCAGGGGAAGCCAGTAGTTCAGGTACACATCCAGGACCAAGGGTTAAATGTTTTAAATGCAATCAGTGGGGCCATGTACCATATAGATGTCCACAGAGGCAAGGTGGGGAACAAAAGGTGGAAGAGCCAGTAAGTGGGAATGACAGAGTGCCAGCTGTAAGTTGTCTGGAGACAACAAAGGTATCAAACTTCCACAAGAGTTTATATTCTATCTTAATAGTTGGGGAACACGCCACTGCTAAGAGAGACGCAGCCTCTGACCTATCCATTGTGAAGCCTGCAGTGGTTAAAGAGGAGCACTACTTGCTTGGACAGTCTACTCCAGTCAGAGCTTTAGGAGGGACCCCATTCCAAATGCCTTTGGCTAGGGTTCACCTTGACTGAGAAGGTGGAAAAGAAAACAAGCAAGTAGATGTGTTTGAGGACATCCCTGCAGATGTCCTGATAGGGAATGCTTTTTGATAATACAGTACCTTCTGCACATGCAGTTACACACAGTCATGCTTGGAGACAAGCATGTAGGTCTGGTAGCCTGAGGGGGACCCAGACAGACTGCATACTTGAAGCCAGGACTGGTGTGGTGGTTACTGCAGAGAGGGAGCTACCCTGTAGCAGTTAGACTGAAGGTGAGCCACAGCTGCTTGTGGGTACTGATGTTCCTCTGGACCGAATGACTGCAAGGGCAGAGTTGAGAAGTAGTATTCAGGCTGACAGTGAGGCACCACTGTCAGAGAATACCAGACTTCCTATGGAAGGGGAGCTGAGAAGGGTTGCAAAGAGAGAGAGAGAGTTGAGACAGGCTCAGCTCTTAGACCCCTACATTACAAGGCCTGAGGGAGGTAGCCAGTGAGGCACCTGATTGTCAAGGAAAAAGGGAATCTGCATACTGGGACAAAGGGTTACTGTACAGAGAGTGGACTCCTGAGGGAGGGCTAGAGGGTGAGAAACTACAGCAGTTGGTAGTGCCCAGAGCCTACCATCTGGCACTTCTAGCCATAACCCATGACATTCCCCTTGCAGGTCATATGGGCATAAAGCATACAAAAAGACATATTATGCAGAGCTTTTATTGGCCTGGAATTTCCAGGGATGTAACAGGGTACTTCAGGACCCTGTGAGCAGTGCCAAAAGGTAGGCAAGGCAGGATACAAGGTCAAGGCTCCTTTGATGCCTTAGCCTGTGATTGAGGAGCCATTCCACAGGGCAGCTGTGGATATTGTGGAGCCTCTGAGTACCTCAAGTTCCACAGGGAAGAAGTATATCCCAGTGGTAGTAGATTATGCTACCAGATACCCTGAGGAGATGGCTCTGTCCTCCAGTGAGGCAGAAAAGGTGGCAAATGCTTTGTTAGAGATTTTCAGCAGGGTAGGTTTCCCAAAAGAAATACTGACTGACAGAGGTGCCAATTTAATGTCAGACCTGCTGGCTTGTCTGTGGAAGCACTGTGGGGTGAAGCACTTGAAGACCACCCCCTACCATCCCCAGACTAATGGTCTTGTTGAGAAGTTAAACTCTACATTCAAAACCATGCTACAGGCATTTGCAGACCATTTTAAGAGGGAGTGGGACAAATATTTGCCCCATCTCTTGTTTGCTTACAGGGAGGTGCCCCAGGAATCCACAGGTTTTTCACCCTTTGAGTTGCTGTATGGGCATAGGGTGAGGGAACCTCTAGATTTGATTCATGATAAGTGAGAGGGTTAGTGTGAATCTCACATGGAGTCTGTTGTGGCATATGTCCTGAACCTCAGGACAAGTGGACAAGGCTCAAGGAACTCATGGGCTTGGCCCAGGAAAATCTGGCAGAAGCCCAACAGCAGAAAAAGGTCAGGTATGTTTGGAATGCTCGAGCTAGAGAGTTAAACTTAAAAAGTTACTAAGAAGTGTACAGGAACCAAAAGGCTGTGTTCATCCATTGCAGTAGAGATAAGTTCTAGTGAATTTAGTGCTACGGTAGCATGGTGGGATGCATATGAATAAGTGAGGGGCTGTATGTGTGAATGTATGTATGTATGTGCCTATCTGGGAGGTAGCAGAAGGGTGGTTAATGAGGGTGGAGAGTAGGTGTGCGTGTGTCTGGGTGAATGACTGTGTCTGTGAGTACGAGTCTGTGGAGAGGGGGTTGTGTGTACATGTCTCTGTGCATGTGTGTGTGTATAAATGGAATTTATGTATAAGTGTGTGCGTTGGTCTGTCTGTCAGTGAGCTGGGGTGAGTGACATACTTCCACACACCAGTAAACTAGTGCCTGCAACATTTGGAGAAAGCGAACCACTAGCGACCATGGATACCTTTAAAATTTGTGCCTGAATGGCACTTAGAATGGGGATAGAGGGATAGAGAAACCACTCACCAACAAGGATAACGCTTTAAACCCATGCCTGAATGACACTTACATATAACTTGGGTCAGGGGGAACACTAGACACCAGGGAGAAATATTCATTAATGTATGTGGTTGGGAGGATCACTAGGCACCATGGATACTCTACATACTGTGCCTTAAACGCACTGGATTAAAAAATGTGGAGTAGGGAACCACCACTCACGTTAAAGTCTGTGGTAAAAAAAGACTCTGTGTCTATGCATGTTTGCCTGTGTATGTTTGAGTGTGCATGCATGTTTGTGTGTATATGTGTATGTGTTCTTGATGGTATGGCACTTAGCTTTATCTTCATTTTTTGTTATGAACCAAGACTGTACAGCCATAATGAAAGAACAAACAACTGATGATATATAAAAATAATCACTTCCCTTCCTGGGTTATATGTGGTGTTGTAGCATGATGTCACACTCAACGTTGTGGTCAATGGAGAATACATGACCTTAATAAAAGAACATTGATGGACTAATTTTTTTTTTTTTTCTTTTTAATTGAAACTAAAAGCCGGTATGGTCTTTCCCACATACATACATACATGCATATATCTATCTATATATATATATATATATATACATATACACACACACACATATATATATATATATATATATATATATATATTTTTATATATATATATATATATATATATATATATATATATATATATATATATATATATATATATATATATATATATATATTTACACACAACATTAGAAAGTAATATGCAGACATGAGGCAAGCTAGTCTAAGTGATTCTTTAAAAGACTAACAATGATCCATGGCTAATAACATGATATGCAATCAATCCCTACAGTATAATGTAGCACACATACTAATTATATGAGTGGATCAGAAAATAAGGATCATTATTTGAATATGGCATCTAAAGCAACTACATGCTTTAACAATTATGTAAATAGTTTAAATCGTATGAGCAATAATTAGCTTCCTTCTTTTACCAAACAAGTAATTTACAAAATCAAATGAAAAAAACATGCAGAAGTGTAAAAGAAGGGGTGACCAGAGTAAAGTGAAGAATGATGTAGCTAATAAGAAAGTAGCCAAGTAGATTACTTGGAGGTCATACAAAAATACACATTGTACTGGCATACATTCCCTAGAAAATAATATAAAAATCTCTGAAGAAAGAATTCAAAGTATAATTGAAGTAATCCAAAGGGCAAATCTGATTTTAATAAGTGAATTTAATACTAACTTTCGTGGCGCTAATAACGCTCAGCTAAATATTTTTCTTTTCTCTTAATAACCTAGCACAACTTATTGTAAGCATATTAAGCCTAATCCAAAAGCATGGATAGCTATACTTCTGTATTTAGTAATCATAAATAACTCACATATACAAGTTTGGCTTTGGATATTGGATGACATTAATAAGAGGGTTGGGAGGGTGGCCTAATGGTTAAAGTGTTTGCCTTACAAACACAAGGTGCAGGGTTTGAGTCTCACAAGGAATAATTTGCTAGGCTTAAAATGGCTCGCAAGGGCAGTTAGCTTAGTACTAATCTATGAACCTATGAATGATTAATTTTCTGACTCCTAAAGGTTTTAGGGGAGGACACTATGGCGCAGTATCCTAACTGCAATCTATATGTCAGCTGAAGCAATTTAGTTCTCCTTAGCAAAAGGAAGCAAAAGCAAGAATAGGTAGGGGGAATAAATGTGGACCTTAGCTAAGCCTTTGGAAGCACTGATGATCACATTTTCATGCAAAGCTTAAATTTGATTTTTTTTTTTTTTGAGGGGGGTGGTGGTAGTACAATGAAATGGGTAAGTAACTGTCTTTCCAATAGAACTTTTAATATTCAGTCAGGTAATTGGTTTTCAAGATTAAGAACTTTTTAAACTTGTATTCCTCAAGGATCAGTTTTGAGTCATGTTGTTTTTTTCCATCTTAATAAATTATATTACTTACAGAATTCCATTTTTATCAGTTACATTATATGCAAATGGTTTTCTCATCCTTAAGTCTGGGCCAACCTTCTGCTTTGAAGAAAGTCAGATACAAGCAGATTTTAACAACTTAACTGAACAGGTCAATGAAAATAAGCTTTTAATAAATAGTATATTTTTTAATCTAATAAATCAAAACATTCATATTGTAATAATATTATTGATGTTCTTGGTAATCAGTTACAAATGTCATTCTCACATATAATTCATCATTTTGTTTCATTTAATATTTTCATTTAGTGAATGTGCAGAACTAAGTGCAGTTAAGGTAATGGCTAAGCTTAAGGCATGATAAACTGTACACCATCACCTGACTTTAGACAGTAGAAGTTTCTGAGTGACAAATGTTTTTTTTTCCAATTTATTGTTTATTGTTTTAGACATAACCACAATACCAAGCACAGAATACAGGAGAACAAAGAAAAAAATTCTAACATGTCAAGAAAAGCAACAAGGAAAAAAGGAATAACAACTATGTACAAACAATAACTTTAAAAGTTGTCATTCTCCTATTAAATATTACATACCATTCTAGGATTTAGAACCATTGTGTTAAGAGCATGTATGGTAAGAGGAGTAAGTCTTGACCTTAAGTGATAGGGGAACAATTAGCTTGTAAAATGTAGATTGAAAGCTATCTATACTATTTACACCATGGATGCCACTAGGGGGTAGGTTAAGAGATATTTCTAATGTCTTTTAATTTATTTTTAATTAAATTCTTTCTTTGTAGTGACAAATGTTTTAACCATGCTAAAGTATATTCTTCCAACAACCAGTTTCTATTCTGGTCAAAACCCCTCACCTTCTAAGGTTTGTTATTAATAAAAAATCTGTACATTTTGTACTGTAGCCAAGATGACTGAGCATCACTTAGATTAGGAACCAAAACGAAAAAGACTAATACAACCAAAGGATGAGCAAGGCTGGAACTCAGTGTCACAAGAACTCCACCAGGATAATCAAAAATCTTTTACTGAGCACTTTCATCAGGTTGTAACCAACGACTTCATCAGAATACAACAAAACTCAATACACTCTTGTTAAATACAGTAAAACCTGTAAGAACACATAACATAGCAAGCCAATGAAATTTGTCATAACATTAATCATAAACAGACTTTCTCTATCTAACACATCACAACAAACAGAAGCCATAATAAACAGCTCAAACATATAAAAACTAATAAAAACTATATAACACATAAACGCAGCCTTAATAGGCTGCTAATACTGATGTTGTCGTTAAGACCTGGAGGGGTGGGTAACAGGCATTCAACTTAATTTTCCAACATAATTCCCTGAATTCTAAATAATCTTCACAGGGACTCCCTCTAGGATCTATTTTGACCCCTTCAACAACAGCAAATAAAAAAAGTGTTGAACATTTTTCTATGTGCTTATACAAGGCATTATTTTTATTACCATTGTTTATATCCCTATAATGCTCATAAATTCTGTTCCTTAACTTTCTTTTAGTTTTCCCAATATAGAACATATTACAGTGCTGACATAGAGCAGCATAAATAACCCCTTTGGGTTTGCCATTAGGTTTTATGATAGTATGGTTCAACTTACTCTGGCCACAATTCATGACCAAATAACATTGAGAACAACAGCTAACTTTTTTTAGTCCCAATAGTAGTGCTGCTACTTTCAAAAACATTTACCCTCTCAAGTAACTGCTTAATGCTTGAACCTTTCCTAAACACTATTTGTGGCATTTCTCCCACCTGGTCTAAAATACCAGGATGACTCCAGAATACCTGCAAGTTTTTCTTTAAAATAGCAGTGATACTTCAATGGTCAGTGGAAAACTTAGAAACAAAGGGACAGAAATATTTGGAGGGATCAGCAGTATTAGTAGTCCTGAGAGTACCTGTAACATTACCCTCCATGTTAACCCCCAAAATAGGGAGAATGTTGTGACTATTTCTCCTACACACAATTTCTTTCTGTACTGTGGAGATCAAACTAGTGGGGTACCCTTTGGCCAAAAACACCTAAGTCAGTATTTCACACTGCAAAAGAAAATCCTGGTTAGTACTGACCATTCGGGCAATCCTCATGAATTGTCCCTTTACTATACCACACTTTAGAAATTCTGGATGGTTACTCTCAAAATGTAATAAACTATTACAGTAGGTAGGTTTCCTATACAGATTACTTACAAAGCGATGTTCTTCATCTCACATTGCTGCAGTCCTTACACTTGGGTAGTCCGCTGTCCTCGGTCGGCCCGACTATCAAAGTATAAGGCTGATGTCGGTCAAGGCGCATTTGACTGACATCAGGACGTCAGGGTACAAATGCGCATGACCGACGTCATATCCTCAGTCTTTTTTGCCGCATGGTCCGATGCAGAAGCAGCTTTGCAAGTGCCGGTTGGCGTTCTGAAATTTTTCGATTCCGGAGTTTCAGACCGACTCAAAGTTGGCTAAGTACCCCGTTGGGGAATATTTTAGTTTTTTCTTGCCTCAGTGGTTTACTGGATGTCAGAAAAAGTGAATAATTGTATTTCTTGTGGGAAACAGATACCGCATAGAGATTATCATACTTTGTGTATTCCTTGTTTAGGGCCTGAGCACGACGTTGTTGGGTGTCGCTCTTGTGCTAGATTCAATAAGCGCACTATAAAGAGAAGGTTAGATTGTGCCAGGTTAGTCTTCGGGAAGCGGAGCAATTATAAAATGCCATCGGATGCTCCGACGCCCGCTTCCTCGAAGAAGCGCAAGGACAAAGTGGTTAAGCCTAGGCTAAAAGAACCGTCCGTACCAGACGCCGGTTCTTTAGAGGTGTCGGTCGAGCCGGTGGTTCCACCGGAGGCTTCTTTGGGTTCCCAGGGAGAGCCTTTATTGTTGCAGGATGTGGCATCTCAGGAGGCAGGTCAGGCTGAAGGGGCTTCTCAGGCTACTATACTACCCTCCCTTCCTAAGGTGGTTAGGCCCTCTCCTTCTGTTTCCAAGGCTTCTCCCAGAGGCAGGCCAGGTTTAGCTTCAGTTGGTGTCACCCCTAGTTCTTCTGGAACTGTGCCCAAGAAGCATATGCTTAAAATGGCAGAAGATTTGATTACTTTGATTAGGGGTTCCTTGCCCCCTCCTGATAAGAGGCCTAGGGTGGAGCCTGAGTTAGAGAGTTTTGAGCAGGCTTCGGATGTTTCAGAGTCTTCGGCTGAAGACTTGCAGGAGTATTCTCCTTATTCTGATTCTGAGGTGGATGATTCTACTCCTTCTGCTTCTCCTCCTGAGGATTTTTCTTTTTCAGAAACTCTTCATACCATGAGGGAACATTTTAAGTGGGAAGGTCAGGACTTCTCTGATTCCAGGAAAAGGCTTACGGAATTTTTGTTTGTACCCCAGCATAGGCCTTTGGCTATACCTCCTGTTTTGGATGTGGTGGAAGATGTTTTTACAGAGGCTTCTCTTAATCCTGATTCTTTGCCTCCTGCTCCTGTTGAACCGGATAGGTATTACAGGGTGCCTGAAGCTCATAAGTATCTTTTTAAGAGTCCTAGGGCGGACCCAGAAACTGTTAGTCAGGGGCCTAAAGGTGTTAAGGCTTCTGTTGTCAAGAATCCGGTTCCTTCTGATAAAGAGGCCAGGGCTTTGGATAGATGGGGAAAGAAGGTTTATACTTCCTCCACTCTAGCTATGAGGGCTTTGAATTGCCAGTTTCACATGTTGAAATACCAAAATGATCTCCTTTCACAATTGAAGTCTAAGGTTGATGCTCTGGCGGAAGGTATTGATTGTAAAGAGTTGCAAGATTTAGTACATGTTTCTGAACAGGTGGGTAAGCATTCTTTGCAATGTGGTTTTGATGCTGTACAGGCCTCGTCTAGGGTGGCTGCCACTGGGTCAGTTATTCGCAGGCACGCCTGGCTGAGGGATCAGAATTTATCTGACCATGTTAAAACAAGGATTTTAGATGCTCCTTTACAATCTGATATGTTGTTTGGTTCTCCTGTTGAGTCAGTTTTAAAGAAAATGGAAGACAAGGCTAAGTCTATGCAGACTGTTAAAGATTTTTTGCAGGTTCAGCCTCCGAAGTTTAGTAGAAATTGGCCTGCTAAGGGGTGGACGTATCCTGCTTATGATTCCCAGTCTAGGGGTAGATCTAGACGTGGTAGGGGCAGAGCTCAGGGCTCTTTCAGGCCTAGAACAGGGACTTCTCCTGCACAGTCTTCGGGTGAGGGCAGGGGTCAGTCCTTTCGTAAACAGACCCAATGACCTACCTTTTCAGCTGCCAGAGCCTTCTCGTCTGGCAGCACCTTTGGGAGGAAGGTTGGCACTTTTCAAAGAAAATTGGAGTTTAATTACCCAAGACAGATGGGTATTGGATATCATACACCACGGTTACAGGTTTTATTTCCATACCTTGCCTCCTTTCAAAGGCATGCCAGACGTTCCTCCTCCACAAAGAATAGAGGCTCACAAGCAAATTTCTCTGTTACTCCGAATAGGGGCCATTCAGCCGGTCCCTATGCCAGAGGTGGGCCTAGGATTTTATTCTCGCCTGTTCCTAGTACCAAAGAAAGGGAACACGTGGAGACCAATTTTGGACCTATCTATCCTCAACACTTATCTGGACATTCCCAAGTTCAAAATGTTGACGTTACAGCAGCTTTTACCCCTGCTGGGCAAAGATCATTGGATGGTAACTTTAGATTTCAAGGAGGCTTATCTTCATGTTCCTATCAGACTGAGTTGCAGGAAGTATCTGCGTTTTCGAGCTGGGACTTCTCATTATCAGTTCTCTGCATTGCCCTTTGGCTTATCTACTGCACCCAGAGTGTTCACGAAAGTTCTGGCTCCAGTGATAGCTTTCCTAAGGTTAAAAGGAATACAGATTTATCCTTATTTGGACGATTGCCTGATTCTGGCTCAAGGAAGGGACGAGCTTCTTCATCATTTGGATTATGTGATAGCAGTGCTAAGATGCCTGGGGTATTCTGTGAACGAAATAAAGTCCAGTCTAGTACCCTCTCAGGACATGTGCTTTCTGGGTGTGAGACTGAATACAGCATCCCAGATGGCCTTTTGACCCCGGACAAACAAAAGAATCTTTCCCTTTACTTTCATCAGTTGTCTCATCAGTCCAGGCTGACTGCAAGGACAGTCCTTCAAGCCTTGGGGTTCATGGCATCTTGTATTCTGGTGCTTCCCAATGCCAAACTGCATATGAGGAAGCTGCAATGGTATCTCAAAATGTATGGACACAGCACTGCCAGGATTTGGACACTGTCATTCAAATAATACCTTGCATTCAAAAGGAATTTTTGTGGTGGGCTCAGGAATGTCACCTAAACAAGGGACTCTCTGTGACCCGGCCAGAGGCGAGTCAGATTCTAACGACAGATGCCTCAGACATAGCTTGGGGAGCTCATCTGAATGGAAAGTGGATACAAGACAAGTGGCCTGCCAGACTACAGCATCTACATATCAACTTGAAAGAGATGTTAGCAGTCCAGTTTGCACTAATAGCTTTCAAGGATTTACTTCTTCCAGGGCAGGTGTTGATTCTAACAGACAACACAACTGTCATGTGGTACATCAACAAGCAAGGCGGAACACATTCTTATCCCCTCTGCAGGCAAGCAATGATTTTGTGGGAGACTGCTCTCAGTTTACAGCTAAATCTTCAGGCAAGGTTTCTGCCAGGAGCACAGAACTCCTTAGCAGATGTGTTGAGCAGACAAATTATGGATCCCCACGAGTGGAAATTGGATCCTCATGTATTTCAGAAATTGACAGTGTCATGGGGAACTCCAGACATAGATCTGTTCGCTTCTCCACTAAACCACCAGCTGTCAAAGTTTTGCACAAAAAGGTTTCATCCCACAGCTTGGAAAGTGGATGCTCTTTCTTTCAATTGGAGCAATATTCATGTGTATGCCTTTCCACCTCTGCCTCTCCTCCCAAAGGTACTACTAAAGGCCAGACAAGACAAGCCAAGGATGATTTTGATAGCTCCAGATTGGCCTCGACAGCATTGGTACCCATTACTGAGAAGCCTGGTACGGAAGCCTCCATGGCCTTTACCTTTGATTCCTCACCTGTTGTCTCAGGAGGACAGTCATTTGCTCAATGTCAAGCTTCACTCTCTGCACCTAACAGCCTGGCATATTCTGTTTTGAACCGTAGTGGGCCTCCACTTCCACAGCAAGTTTTGAATGTTATTTTGGAAGCTAGAAGGCCTAGTACAAGGAAAGTGTACGCAGATAAATGGAAGAGATTTTTATTTTGGAGTGCAGCAAAGGATTTTGATGTTTCTGAGCCTAATTTAAGTGTGGCTCTTCAATATCTTACTGAGTTACTGGACAAAGGTTTGTCCTTCTCTTCTATTAAGGTTCATGCTGCAGCAATTTCAGCTCACTATGATTGTGACCCACCATTGTTTTCTCATCCTTTGTTCAAGCAATTTCTTAGAGGGGCAAAGAATATAAGACCCCCACGAAGAGCTCCTACGCCTGCTTGGGATCTCAATTTTGTGTTGGAGAAACTCACTCTACAACCTTTTGAGCCTGCAGCTACTGCTGAATTAAAGTTTTTATCATGGAAGACTGCTTTTTTGTTGGCTATTACCTCTGCAAGAAGGGTTTCTGAGTTACAGGCCCTTATGGCGGTTGAGCCTTTCTTAATTTTCCATAAGGATAGGGTATCTTTACGTACTAATCCTTCCTTTATGCCTAAAGTGGTTTCTAGTGTGGCTTTAAACCAAACTATTCATTTGCCTACTTTTTATGCAACTCCCCAAAATAAAGGGGAAAAGATTTTGCACACTTTAGATGTACACAGGCAGTTGCGATATTATTTGGACAGAACTAAGGGGTTCAGGCAGTCTCAGCAGTTATTTGTTTCTTTTGCTTTGAGTTCTCAGGGCAAGCCTGTGTCAAAACAAACTATTTCTAAGTGGATTGGGTTTTGCATTGCTTTCTGTTATTCCCATCATGGCAAGGAAATTCCAGCTGGGATTAGGCCTCATTCCACTAGGGCTACTGCCACTTCGACAGCTTTTTTGAGGGGAGTGGCAACTAAGGATATTTTGGAGGCAGCTACTTGGAGTTCAGTGCATACTTTCTCTAGGCATTATCACCTTCCACTTTACTCTAAATCCAGGGCTGGTTTTGCCACTGCTGTTTTACAGGGCATTTTGGCAGCTCCTGCTTCCTTATAGTTTGGCCATCCTCCCTTACCTCTGCTTTGGGATTCTACCCAAGTGTAAGGACTGCAGCAATGTGAGATGAAGAACATAGTACAGTTTTGTACCTACCATAAATGTAGATGTTCGAAGATCCACATTGCTGCAGTCCAATTTACCCTCCCTCCTTCCCCTCTTGGAGGCGGTTGTGTGGGTTGGGTTGTTAATAGGGTGTATATTGTATATATTGTACATATTATTAGTGCTAGGATGATTGGTTTGCTGTCTTTTGGTTTTGACCTTTATTTCTAGGGTCTTCTGACATCTGGGGCAAGAAAAGACTGAGGATATGACGTCGGTCATGCGCATTTGTACCCTGACGTCCTGATGTCAGTCAAATGCGCCTTGACCGACGTCAGCCTTATACTTTGATAGTCGGGCCGACCGAGGACAGCGGACTACCCAAGTGTAAGGACTGCAGCAATGTGAATCTTCGAACATCTACATTTATGGTAGGTACAAAACTGTACTTTTCCTGTCACGATCTTTTCTGATGTCAGCATCTAAGTAGTTGATACCTTCTTTTTTATGTGTATAAAAGTGAAATTTCAAAAATCAGTGGTGTTGTTTAAATAATCATTAAATGTTGTAATGTCTTCCCCTGTATCTTTCCACAAGAAAAACAAATCATCAATGTAACGTAAGTAAACTGTCCATTTGTTAGCAAACTCTGAACTAAGCAAGTATTTCCTTTCCCACATAAGCGTAATGATGTTTAAAAACACTGGGGCACAAATGGCCCCCATGGCAATGCCTGTCCTCTGTAGGAAATAATGTCCTTCAAAGTAGACAAAAATTGTTTTTCAATAATAATTCCATAAGGGTCACTAATGTTGCCACTTCACTATCAGTAAACATTTTACTGTCATACAAAAACTCCTCAAACCACTCCAGACTGGTGGTGTGTGGAATAACATTGTACAAGTTAGTAGCGTCCACTGTCAAAAAACTCACATTATCATGAAATACTACACCATTAATTTTGTCCAAGAAATGCCAGGAATCTATGCGAATGTGCTTTTCTCCTTTTAATATAATTTTGAAAGTAAAATCAATATATTTCCCAAAGTGTGGGTTTTTGAGCCAGCTGCACTCACAACTGGTCTCATAGATGGGTTGTAATAACTCTTATGCATCTTCGGAATTCCGAAGATATTAGGGACTTTTGGATGTTTATTAACAAGAAATTACAATTGACCTGGGTCCAATTGCCCTTGGTCACAAAGATCTTGTAAAACCACATCTATCCTATAATAGGACAGATTAACAAAATGCTGTGAAACCACTTCATAAGAGGCTTCATCAAACAATAAAAAATTCATTCTTTCTACATAGTCTTGTTTACACATAACAACTACCCCCTATCGGGTTTTATGACTCTAACTGTCCTGTCCTTACAAATGTCTAAAAGCAATTTCCTTTCAGCTTCAGTTAAGTTGTCACAATTATTTTCACTTTGGTCAGTCAACAGAGCTCTAAAATCAAATTCACAAATTTTCTCAAACAGTGTAAGAGAAATGTACAGGAGGGTTGTATATACTTTTCTTACGTAGACTAGAAAACTGTTCAAAAGCATTAACATTGTTGAAAAGCAATTTAAAATTCAAATTTCTAATAAACAACTTAAGGTCCAAGACCAAATCAACAATATTAAAGCATTTTGCTGGCACAAAACTAAGTCCTTTGCTGAATAAATCTGCTGCTGTTTTATCAAACACACGACTAGAAAAGTTATACAGTGTAAAATCAGCTTTTTTGTTTTGAACACATACCAAACTGGCTTCTGAGACAAAAACATCCGATTCAACAGTTGCCTGAAAGTCCAATGGCCCAAAATCAACAATTCCAGGAGAAAAATATAACAAACATTCCCTTAGTTCCTCTGGTTTTTCCTCCTGTTCCTTGTCTGATTGTATGACTGTTGTGGCAGCCCCAAGGGCTTGGATTTAGAAGTCTGTGCATTGTTCCCCACTTGTCGTTGGCTCTGCAGCCTCTCTGTCCACCGAGGAAAGTCTCGCCCTAAAGAGGATTGCTGGTTCACTTCTTCTATTATATCTACACCTTCCTCATCACCACTATTGGCTGAATTAGATTGATGGTCAGCATAAGAGGCAGGATTAGGAGGTCTAGGGTATGCAGTACCTGCAATGTCCTTCCTTGTCCCTTTTTAACTTTTTTTCTTTTCGGGTTTTAACCTCAGCAACTATTTTGTTAGTTGACAAAAAGACATCCTTGTAAGCTGGAAAAGAGGGATCAAACAACAAATCATTATGAAGAACTTTGTCAAGTTTAACAATCTCTGCCTGCATAGTCTCTATAGATCTGTTGTTATAGATCTGTTGTTAAACTTAATAAAAGTTTCCATAAGTTCAAACCCCTGACGATCAAACAAATCCAGCAATTCTTTGTTCATAGGTGAATCAGCTATTTACCTTGCTGAAAACGTTCAACGTCTTAGCACTTTTGGCACCACCTTGCTCCTGATGCACTCCACAAAATATGCATTTTCCAACTCCAGTTTCCTGCATTTAATCATTTTTCTTTCCAGACACATAAGGGATTGATTAAAAGTCCAAACCTCAGCTATAGAGCCTGAGTTCCCATTAAATACTATATCCTGTTTCAGCCAATCTTGAATGTTAAAGTTGTTATTAGCCCTCACTAGTACAGAGGACACATTTACAGTCTGTTCTGCATTTGTATTTATCACTGTGGGCTAAGCCGATGTCAAGCCCACCTGGGTTGGCTCCCAATTATGAAGATGCCACGCCAGAGATACCCCCAGCCGCTTGTTGAGAAAATTGTTGAATCAGCTGGGTTAGTAGTCCAATGTTCTCCACAGTATCAATACCCAGGGTGATAATTCTAGTGGAAGACTCCATTCACAGGCAACATTAACATTAATCATAAACCAATGCTTTATATAAACACAGGAAAGTTTGTTTAAAAGCTAACTTTATTTTTTAGTCTTGGAACAAATACCAAAAGAAATCAGGGGTGGATTATGGGAGGAGAGAATAGAGCTCAGGGAACTTTGGTGGCAAGTAATGCTGGAAGCATCAAGCCCCCCTGGTTTAAATGATTTTATATCTATTGTTCCATTATTAAAACTGCAAACTACCAAACTATAATTTTCATTTAAAACACAGTTCCTAACAAAGCAACTACAAGCTACAATAATGTTGTTTTCTACATCACCTGATTAAGTTAAATTGTTTTTATTAACATTTTTATATTTTTTATATTATAAGGAAAGCATCTAATGAATTTTAAAGTATTTATGTAATAGTATGTTTTTAAGTAAGTGTTTATTTCTTATGTAATTTAAGGTTTTATAGAACACTGTTTTCCTAAAGGAAGTGATTTTTTTAATTTATTTATTATACAATGTGATTGGTTTATTCATATATGTGAGGGACTATATAAAGGGTATAATTTTATTCTAGGTCATCTGATGAAGTCTTTATGAGAGAGATGGAAACGCTGGTGCTACAAGTGCATTTATGTGTTTATGCAGTTTGTGCATTAAAATCTTTTTTTAAACAAACCTCATATTTTCCGTTTTCTGAAGGACCTACAAGGTGGAACCTGAACATTGTAGGAACAACATCAGTTTTCTTAAAGTTGATGTTGATTTGTTTACAACTATCCTACATGATGTGGGTCATGAATACTTCCATGAAGCCCTTTTGGAAGTTGGTGGATTAGATGTGAGAAAAAATAAAGTTCATTATGGAACTTAGGGAAATTGTCTTGCAGAATAATTTTCTATTTTTTATGGGTTAATTTTACAGACAGATTTAAAGCACTAGCAATGGGAGTGGCATGTGCCCTATATATGCTAACCTAGTTATGCTCACTTAGGAAAGTTTGTTCATCTTCAATTCATCCTGTAGTTCATATAGGAATTTATATAGAAGATGTTTGGATGATGTATTTATCATATGGGAAAAAGAAAAAAGCTGAGATAGAATTTCTTAAATATGTAACAGAGACTTCTACTATTTTAAAATTACACATGAACAAAGGTTTGAATCTACCCCTTTTTTGAATGTCAAGCTAGAGGTTGTGAATAATTTGTTTCTTCTATGTATAGAAAATACACATTTTCCAACTCCTACCTTCACTATAAAAGTTGTCATCCTTGGCATTGTAAAAAGAACTTAGTCAAGGGGTAGTTCATATAAGCAGTGAGAATGGTGTCAGATGAAGAGTTGTTAAAGACTGAGATTTATCAAATTAGTGATATGTTACTAGAGAGTAGTTACCCCCATGATGTATTAAATGATGTATAGCACCTCTTGAGGATAAAACACATGAAACAGGGCACTTTGGGAATGGGTTAGGTATATCTAACTATGAAAACTCCATGTCGATGTTACACAATGACAATACTCCATTAATAAAAAGGATCATTAGAAACAACTGGTCAGTTTTTAAGACCGATAAAGACCTCCTGGCAGTAGTGGGTGATGGCTCACAGTTTATTTCTAAAATAGATAAAAACATAATGGGAATTTTATAAAGGAATAGAACTGGGGTAACAAATATGGATGGAGGGGCACATAATAATGGAACCATAAAATGTGGGAAATGCAACCAATGCCATTACATTATTGACAGGGTTTTTGTTACATTGAACAACTACTGTCATTCCTAAGTCATTTTTTAAAGGGCAACTGTTATACTACAAGAACAGTTTATACAGTGGTATATAATAAATGCCAATCATTGTACATTGGCAAAACTGAAAGGAGTTTGGGGAAGAGAATGTACAAACATTCCTACAATATTAGGAAAGGGAACATTAAAAATGCTTTTTACAAGCACTCTTTGGGTTGTGTAGGTTTTACGAAATGTGAGATCGTAATTTCAGCAGAGATTCCCTTGGATGTTAGAGATGGGCAAAGGGAAACAAGAATAGAATACAGAGAGTTGGTTTGGCAACTCAGATTAGATGCTTCTACACTCCCAGGGCTTAATGACCATATTTCTATGCATCAAGTTCTCAAGATGACAGCAGACAAATTAAGAGGTAGATTTTATTGACATGTAAGATTTACTACTTTTAACTTGATGTTTTTATAATTGTTTAGCTTTTACTGTTAGTTTGAATGAGCTTTTAATGTTGTGTAACTTTAAATTATTAAAGTGTTAAGACCTATGTGCATTCATTTTCTATTTAAGTCCAAGCTGTTTTTTTTATTTTATTCTAATGAAGTCTTGAGTTGTGGGGACAAAAGTGCTCATTTTACTGTCTTTGTTTAATCCTTACATATTCATTTTCTCAGCTAAATGGAATTTTTAGACCTGTTTTTGCTTTTTGGGAGCTATTAATAACATTGTAATATCCTTTCTTGAGATTTTTTTTGGAACCTATTTTGTTCTGGAACAAAGTGAACCCACCACTGTGTTTCATATATTTAATGAACACAACAATGCTCCATCTGTGGTTGCTCATTAGTGATTATTTATTTACTTTTAGTTCTAAGTGCTTTTGTCCTTGTTTCAGACTTCACTAGACACTTTAAACATTAAAAAATAGTGTTAAAGTAACAGAGCCTTGTGGTCTAGGTTATTTATTTACCTATTTATTTGCTTACTTTAAACCTGATGTTTTTATAATGCTTTGGGTTTTACTGTTAGTTTGAATGAGCCTTTAATATTGTGTAAGTTTAAATTATTAATGTGTTAAGATCTATGTGCATTAATTTTCTATTTAAGTCCAAGCTGTTTTTTTATTTTATTCTGATGAAGTCTTGAGTTGTGGGGACAGAAGTGCTTAAGTTACTGTCTTTTATTTACAATAAATCCTTACATATTCATTTTCTCAGCTAAATGGAATTTTTAGACCTGTTTTTGCTTTTCGGGAGCTATTGATAACATTGTAATGTCCTTTCTTGAGTTTTTTTTTTTTTTGGAACCTATTTTTGTCCTGGAACAACGTGAACCCACTACTGTGTTTCATATATTTAATGAACACAACAATGCTCCATCTGTGGTTGCTCATTAGTGATTATGTATTTACTTTTAGTTCTAAGTGCTTCTGTCCTTGTTTCAGACTTCACTAGACACTGAAAACATTAAAAAATAGTGTTAAAGTAGCAGAGCCTTGAGGTCTAGGTTATTTATTTACTTACTTTGTTGAAGAAGTTAGCCTTACTAGGCATGGCCTATTTTCAGAGGGGACCCAAGGTGGTATTAATACTAACAAAAGTAAATATGGACAAGATACTGTGGAATTCCCCTTCTCTTTCTCATACGTTTTGCAGAATTCTTTACTATCATGTTAGTTACCATTATCACCACTAACTTAGGCAGATAGAACCATGATTTAAAGTTTCATCCAAAGGATGGCACCTCAGAAGTGCAGCACTCCCCTATACTGCATTGCAATGTCAGTACTAGAATATTAATTCATGTACCTGGTGTATGAATACCCTGCTCCCCACACACAGCCTAATAATATTCCAGTATCAGTGACAAGTCTGTTAACTTGTTCAGCTACTTACAGAGTAGTCTGGAAGAGTCTCTAGACCATCATATTTACTTAATAAATAAAATAAAATAAATAATCTTAAATGTGCTCAGCTGAATGTTATAGTTGCTGTGTATATCACCATCTCTTTAAAACTAGACAATCCAAGATGACAAACTATCAGCTGAGCTGTAGCTTAAACACTTCACATAGCTTTCCCAATGGCTATACTGCTCTGTTGCATTCACAATATTTAGCTTTATTTAGCTTTCATCTAAAAGCCTCCTTTCTTTTGCCTACTCAATGCTACTCACTGAGAGAGCATACAGAAGAAGGAAGTGTTAACTGTAGTATGCAAGCAAGGTGTAAGTAATTAGCTTCTTGTGTCTGTTACACCTGCAGTTTAGTGGTCTAATGCTATTCCTTCCAGGGCATATTAGGTGACTTCTTCTTCTTCTTTCAGCTTTTCCCGGCTAGGGGTCACCACAGAGGATCACCTGTCCGCTCATGATTGGCAGTAGAGTTTTACAGTGTCGAGTTGCCAGCCTGGCGCCCAACCTTTTACAGAAGGCACACACACACACACACACACACACACACACACACACACACACACACACACACACACACACACACACACACACACACACACACACACACACACACACACCTAGGGCCAATTTAGAGTGTCCAATCCACCTACAGCATGTCTTTGGGATGTGGGAGGAAACTGGAGGACTCGGAGGAAACCCACGTGACCACAGGGAGGACATGCAGACTCCGCACAGAAGACACCTCAGCTGAGGATCGAACCTGAGAACCTCTTGCTGTGAGGTGGCAACGCTAACCGCTGCACCACTGCAGCTGGCCTAGGACATATTAGGTGACTATTTCCTTTTTATTTATTGTCAACTAGTGAATACTTCACAGTAACAAAGACTAAAAATAATGAAAAGTCTCACTAAAATCCAGGTGTTTTATTTGAAAAATAACAGGGATAGTGAGTCATAGGGTCTGTCTGTGCTTTAGTGAATAAATAGTGCTGTATTTGGACATACTTGTGATGCTGCTTTTTAGAAATCCTCTGAAATACAGCCAGAAGACAATATTGCTTACTGATGATATTTAGAAGTGTCAGTTCCAAATAATTTGTGATGCTCTTAGACTGCAAAAAGTATATGCTTCATTGTATCCGATGTTATGCAAAAAGTATATACTTCATTGTATCCGATGTTATGCAATTTTACTACTGACTTTAATTTGGTTGTGTACCATGTATCATACATCTTCCTTAGTTGTTATACAGTTGGATGAAGAAAGGCTCAGAGGTATAAATGTAGACTTTCTTTCTCTCCTGGCTGTCATTTTCCTGCTTTGTTTTTTATTTCCAGTTTAGTTGTTAGACACTGGTGGGAATTTAATAAAGCCTACATGGACTTACTTTCCATGTAAGCATAGTAGCAGACTGCTTACACAAAAGTAAGCAGGTTTGTGATCCAGTAAACAGAGCTGAGGGGCAGGCACGAGCATGCCAACATGGAAGTGTCCATGGCATGTAGATCACCTCATAAGCAGGTGAGTTGCATGCAAATGAGGATGGTAGAGCAATCCAGCAAGCAGATAGTCAGTCCTGCAGAGCCCATGTTGGTGTCCGAAATTCACATGAAAAAATTCCATGTACAGGATGTTAAACAGAGAACAAGGACTGTAAAAGTGCAGTAAGAATGATATAAATAGCATAGCAGACACAGATATGTGCAAAACTATCCACTGTTTGTCCAAAACCTAATGGAAAATAATTTAAAATGTTTTTTTTTAATAATTAGGTTATTTTTGCACAGCTCTCCGCAGTGCACAAATATGCTGTTAAGAAAAAACAAATTTAAAAAGTGTAAAAACAAAAATTAGTAGTGTGTGACATAGGTTCATAGGTAGGTACTAGGCTATCTGCCCGAGGGCATTTAGAAGCCTAGTCAGAGTGTGTCAGCTTTCGCCACCCCATTGATTAATTAACTGAGCCTCTGTCAAGAAGAACCAATGAAGTGATCCCAGGGGTGTATTTTCTGTTACCCATCCACTCGTCAAGGTTACTCTTGAAGAGTGTTAGTGAGGGGCACTGCCTAATGTAGTTAAGAATGTTGTTCCAAAGCATGGGGAGTCTCTGTGACAGGAATGAATCCCTCCAGCATGTTCTATTTATTGTTGTGGCAAGGTTGAGCTCACTAGAGCGAGTGGCTCGCAGTGACTTGGATTTTTTTAGGTGGAGCATGTCCATCAATTCTGATTGGACATGGCTTTGTAAGTCAGGCAAGGTAAGTCTTAGTAAGCGATATGCCACTGAGTACAGCTGGAGTTTTTCCAGTTGGGCTGCATAGGAGATATGTTTGAGGCCAGTAATCCTCTTGGTGAGGTACTTTTGTGATCTTTCCAGCTGTTGGAAGTGTCTTGTGAGGTACATCCCAAATGGGGCATTGTACTCTATGATGGGTCTGATGAGTGACGAGTAGAGGGGCAATATAACCTCTTTATTTCTTTATGAGAACCCTTTAGTAATTAGATGGGCTACATAGAAGGATTTCCTAACTACTCTGGCAATATGATTGCCAAAGGAGAGATTACTATCTACCTGGGTCCCCAGATCACTTATTACCTCTTCTGTATTAAGGGGGCTGCCACCTATGTGGTAATTCATGGGTGTTTTGTTTTTCACAAATGGGATGACTATGCATTGTTTGGCATTTAGCTTGAGACCATGACTTTGACACCAGGTGTCCGTCTCAGTAAGGCCCTTTTGGAGAATGTCCGTGTCAGCCAGAGAGTCAATTATGGCTCCCAGTTTGCAGTCATCGGTGAACTTGGTTAGTCATAGTCCTCCTGTGTTTGCCTGTACTTCTGAGAAGCATATGCCAAACAGTAGGGTTCCCAGAACCGAGCCTTGTGGGGCACCACTTGTGACTGGTTTAGAGTCGGACCCGGGGCCCACTATTCTTACCATGTCAGCTCTGTCTGTAAGCCAGTTGGTAACCCATCTCATGACATAGGGGTTTATGTTCAGGCTGGTGAGTTTTTCTATAATTCCCGAGTGGGGAATGGTGTCAAAAGCCTTGGCAAGGTCAAGATAGGCTGTGTGAACCACCTTCCCCTCATCTATGGCCTTGGTGACTATCTCGAAGAAGTCAACCAGGTTTAGTAGGCATGATCTGCCCTTAACAAAGCCGAACTGGGTCGGGTCAAGTGTTTGGAGGTTCCCAATGTCTTTGTTAATGAGTTCCATGATGATGCGCTCCATAGCCTTACAGACCAAGCTAGTCAGGCTTATGGGGCGATAGTTACCAGGGTCAGTTGTGGCCCCTCCTTTGTGGAGCGGAATAACCATTGCTGTGCACCATTCTATGGGCACGTAGCCTGTGGAGAGGCTGAGGTTGAACAGTGTGTTTAGATGGGGGTTAGTTTGTTCTGTAGTTCATGCAAGATGCAGCCTGGGACACCTTCTGGCCCCATTGACTCTGTGTTTTTGGCTTTTGAAAGGGCTGTTTTCACCTGTGCATCTGTGATTTCTGGGACACTACACTTTTCTGGTATTGTTGTGGACCTTTTTGGGGGTGA
Organism: Protopterus annectens; assembly: GCF_019279795.1. Taxonomy (NCBI): domain Eukaryota; kingdom Metazoa; phylum Chordata; order Ceratodontiformes; family Protopteridae; genus Protopterus; species Protopterus annectens. Next base: position 174,268,527 of record NC_056738.1, read on the forward strand.
GAGGGGGTGACGTTTGCACTGAATCTATCTGCCAGATGTTGGCAATATCAGTAGGCTCAGTATATTTTGTGCTATTTTGCACTAGCTCAGAACATACCTGTGAGTTGCCACTTAGATTCTTGACATAACTAAAGAAGGCTTTGTGGTTATCTTTCGAATCCTTGGCTATTTTTCTTTTGAAGTTAGCCTTGGATGATTTTATGAGGGACCTTAGTTTTTTACTGATACTGATCAGGGATGTCTTTCCTTCTTGGGATTTGCTTTTTTTCTGAACTAGTTTCCTCCTTCTATTGTATAGCCTGTTTATGGCAGGGTCCAGTAGACTGGTTTCCTTCTCTTAGGGGAGTGAGTCTTGGTTTTGCTAGGGATGGCACGATCCATGCATCCTTGTAGGTACTCATAGAGTGCATTTGCAAAGGTTCCTGCATCTTGGACACTGTTATCCTTTAGCGTGGGGGGCAAGAAACTTACCACCTCTGTCTTAAGTAAGGTGAAGTTTGCTATAGAAAAGTTTTTCACTGTGCTTTCCTTGGTTGGGGTGGTGGTGTGGTGTGGACATCCAGAGTGATTAGATTATGGTGTGATCTAACCAGTGATGGGTTGACCTCCAGTGCGGAACACCTGTCGGCCATGTTCGTGATGACCAGGTCCAATATGTTTTCACCTCTGGTAGGGGAGTTCACCAGCTGATCCAGGGCATTTGAGTTGATAAATTCCAGGAAGCGCTGGACCTGGGAGTTTGTACTTGAGTAGTTTTCCCAGTTAACGGTAGGGTAATTGAAATCGCCCAATATCAGGGTGTTCGGTAGGACCTTCATGTTTTCCAGTGTCTCCAGAAAGGCGGAATGGTGGTCCTGGGTCATGGAGGGTGATCTGTCACAGGCCACAATTTGCATTGCAGATTTGCCCGATGTTAGTTGCACATGGATGATCTCAGAGGTATCATGCTGCGCCACTAATCTGGAGGTGTAGGTATCCTTGATGAATATAGATACACCCCCTCCTTTTGTGTTTTGGTCCATGTTCTGTGGTTAAAACATGGTATGAGTTGTAGTCTGGTAGTGCTGGGGTGCTCTGTGGAGCCTTGAACCAGGTTTCAGTTACTGCACAGATGTCAATGTTCTCCATACTGAGGAGTGCTTCAAGCACGTGCATTTTGAGATTTAAATTCCTGGCGTTGAGTAGCATAACCCTCATTTTTTTTATTTGTGCTGTTTATGGAGGTAGGTTTGACTTTTGAGCCTTGCCTAAAAAAGGTACTATGGGGGCAAAAAGAGCCTTGGCCAGTATTCGAAAGCCTAGAGATAACAGGTGCAATCCATCTCTTGTGAAGCAACAAGGCTTGTCGAGCATGTCGTCCCAGGCTGACAGACACTGGATCCCCTTTGAATGACACCTGAAGCTTAGCCAATTGTTGAAATTGATAATTTTTTTCTTTATACTGCATGTATAAATGCATGCATGTAATGCATGATAGGACCCTGCATGGAGTATGTACAATGGTAGACTGCTGTGGCTGCTATTGAGGCAGGGCATGGAACCGTGTAGTTCCCAGGTTGTGTGCATGGATCTCTATGCAAATTAACTGGGGTTACTCAATAACACAAATAGGTATCCGTGTAGGCAGAGAACTGTGTTGATGTCCACATAAGAGGTAGCTGATATCAAAAGGGGGCGAGTCCACATTCTTTTAAGCTCATTGGAGCTCAGTCGTGCCTGTTTGGGTGACATGCCGCTATGCTCAGTGGGCTGGGGGGTGTACAGTGTCTGCTAAGCTTTGTTTACCTTCTGGGAGCGTGTTTGAGCGGGTTTGTGCGGTGCGCCACTGTGCTGAGTATGACCTTTCATGAGGGCATGTACACTGACTGCTGAGCATTCTTTACCTTTGTGGCACGTGTTTGCGTGGCCTGATACAGTGCTGAGCGAGGAAGGCTGTTAAAAAAAAGAAGAAAAAAATTGGCTGAGAAAGGCAATGATATCTTAATTACTGATTACCCCTGTTCCACTTGAACTAGGGCCACTAACAGTCCTTAATGATGTACTTGGCAGGTGGAATGCATCATAGGTAGCCAATCACAAAGTCTGCACATACAGCAGAGCACCATAAAGGCTGCAGAAACCCCCAGTCTGATTTCATCCCCATACTCTGCACCAGTGGAGTACAGACTTGGAACTTTTAACTGAAGAAATGCTAGGGGCTGCTGCAGGTCTGCTACATATGTATGTGCTAGATGCTGAGGCCAATGCTGCTGCTGTTGCTACTGCTGACCATAGGCCTAGAGTGAGAAGGAGAAGAGTGTCCAGGCTCAGGTAACCTTCCAGGGGCTACATGAGCTGGAGATGGTAGAGCGCTAGGGTGGACAGGAAGATACTTCCAAAACTCACCGAGCTCTGCCGACCTCAACTCAGACCCAGAGCCAACAGAGGGGAACCCCTCCCAGTGGAAACAAAGGTATGTGTAGCTCTCAGGATACTAGCTATGGGTACATTCCAAAAACCAACTGGGGACATGATGGGGGTCTCACAGGCACCAGCATCCAGGATTCTCCACCAGTTCCTGGATGCTATGCTACCACATCAATGAGCACATTTATTTTCCCCTTACCTATGCAGTGAGGGCCAGCAGAATGCAACACTTCTACCATGTAGCACACTACCCTGAAGTACTGGTTGTCATAGATTGCACTCATGTACACATCAAGACACCACCTGGTGAGGAGGATAGAATCTACGTCAACCACAAGGGGTACGACTCCATTAACTGCCAGGTCATGTGCAATACCATGGGAATTATCATGAATGTGTGTGTTGGCAGCCCTGGCAGTTATCCTGACTTCCAGATCTGGCACACATAGGTTCATAGGCAGGTACTAGGCTATCTGCCTGAAGGCATTTATAAGCCTAGCTAGAATGTGTTGGCTTTTGCCGCCCCCTTAGATTAGTTCCCTGTGCCTCTGTCCAGCAGAGCCACTGAAGTGATCCCCGGGGTAAACTTTCTGTTTCCCATCCACTCGTCAAGGTTTCTCTTGAAGAGTGTTAGAGAGGAGCTGTGCCTAATGTAGATTGGAATTTTGTACCAAAGCATGGGAAGCCTCTGGGATAGGAATCTATCTCTCCAGCATGTCCTATTTATTGTTGTGGTGAGGTTTAGATCCCTAGACCATGTGGCTTGAGGGGATAAGGTTTTCTTTAGCTGGAGCATGTCCATCAATTGTGGGTTAGACATGGCCTTGTATGTCAGGCAGAGATCACCTCTGAGTAGGCGGTATGCAACTGAGTACAGCTGGAGTTTCTTCAGTTGAGCTGCATAGGGCATCTGTTTGAGGCCAGTGAGCCTCTTGGTGAGGTACTTCTGTGGTCTTTCCAGTTGTTGCAGGTGTCTTGTAAGGTACATCCCAAATGGGGCATTGTACTCTATGATTGGTCTGATGAGTGTTGAGTAGAGGGGCACAGTGACCTCTTTTGATCTGGATGTGAACGCTTTTGTAATTAGGTGGCCCACATAGAAGGATTTTCTAACCACTTTGGCAATGTGATTATCAAAGGAGAGATTACCATCTACTTTGGTCCCCAGATCCCTTATTACATTCTCTGTATTTAGGGGACTACCACCTATGTGGTAGTTTGTGGGTACTTTGTTTTTTCCAAAGGGAATGACTATGCACTTTTTGGCATTTAGCTTGAGGCCATGATTTTGACACCAGGTATCTGTCCCAGTGAGGCCCTTTTGGAGGATGCCAGTGTCAGCTGGAGAGTCAATTATAGCCCCTAGTTTGCAGTCTTCTGTGAACTTGGTCACCCATAGTCCTCCTGTGCTTGCCTGTACCTCTGAGAAGTATATGCCAAACAGGAGGGGTCCTAGGACTGAGCCCTGGGGAACACCACTTGTAACCGGTTTAGAATCGGACCTAGCTCCCACAACTCTCACCATGTGGGTTCTGTCCGTGAGCCAGTTCGCAACCCATCTTGTGACATAGGGGTTTATGTTCAGGCTGGTGAGCTTGTCTATAATACCAGAATGGGGAATGGTGTCAAAGGCCTTTGTGAGGTCTACATAAGCTGTGTGTACCACATTTCCCTTGTCTATAGCCTTGGTAACTGTCTCAATGAAGTCCACCAGGTTTAGGAGGCATGATCTTCCCTTAACAAAGCCAAACTTGGTAGGGTCCAGTATTTGGAGTTTCCCAATGTCTCTGTTAATGAGTTCCATGATGATGCGCTCCATAGCCTTGCTGACCAAGCTAGTCAGGCTTATAGGGTGATAGTTCCCTGGGTCTGTTGTGCCTCCACCTTTGTGGAGTGGAATAACCATTGCTGTGTGCCACTCTATGGATACGTAGCCTGTGGAGAGGCTGAGTTTGAACAGTGTGTTTAGGTGAGGGGTTAGTTCGTCTTTGAGCTCATTTAGGATGTAGCCTGCAGCACCATCCAGTCCCATTGATGCTGTGTTTCTGGCTTTGGAGAGGGCTGTTTTAACCTGAGTGTCTTTGATTTCAGGGGCTCTACATTTGTCTGATATGGCTATGGGCCCTTTTGGGGGTGAGGGGGGGTTGAAGTTTGCACTGAATCTGTCCGCCAGGATGTTGGAGATATCAGTCAGGTCAGTGTATTTTGTGCCATTCTGCACTAACTCTGAGCAGATCTGAGCATTGCCACTTAGATTTTTGACATAGCTAAAGAATGCCTTGTGGTTATCTTTGGAGTCCTTGGCAATTTTTCTTTCGAAGCTCGCCTTGGATGATTTTATGAGGGACTGTAGTTTCTTGCTGATACTGATCAGGGATGTCTTCCCTTCTTGGGATTTTACTCTTTTCTGTACTAGTTTCCTCCTTCTATTGTATAGCTTGTTTATGGCAGGGGTCCACCAGACTGGTTTCCTTTTTTTGGAGGAGTGAGTCTTGTTTTTGCTTGGGATAGCATGATCCATGCATTCTTATAGGTGTCTGTAGAATGCATTAGTAAAGGATTTTGCAGCTTGGACAGTGTTATCCTTTAGCATGGGGGCTTTGAAACTTTCCACCTTAGTCTTAAGTAATGTGAAGTTTGCTTTTGAAAAGTTTTTCATGGTGGTTTCCTTGTCCAGGGGTGGGGGCGGAATGTGGATATCCAAAGTGATTTGTTTATGGTCAGATCTAACCAGCGAGGGGTTGACCTCCGGTGTGGAACATCGGTCGCTCATGTTGGCGATGACCAGGTCCAATATGTTGTCATCTCTGGTGGGGGTGTTGACCAGTTGATCCAGGGTGTTTGAGTTTATAAATGCTATGAAATATTGGGCAAGGGAGTACGTGAGTAGTTCTCCCAGTTAATGTTTGGGTAATTAAAATCACCCAATATTAGGGTGTTTGGTAGGACCTTTATGTTTCCCAGTGTTTCCAGAAATATGGAATGGGGGTCCTGGGACATGGTGGGTGATCTGTAGCAAGCTACAATTTGAGTTGCCATTTTGCCCATTGTTAGTTGCACGTGGATGATCTCTGAAGCATCGTGCTGTGCCACTAACTTGAAGGTGTGGAGGATACACCCCCGCCTTTTGTATTTTGGTCTGGGTTCTGTGTCCGAAATGTATGGTATGAGTTGTAATCTGGTAGTGCTGGGTGCTCTCTGGAGCCTTAAACCAGGTTTCTGTTACTGCACATATATCAATTTTTTTCCATACTGAGGGGTGCCTCGAGTGCATGCATTTTGAGGTTTAGACTTCTGGCATTGAGTAGCATTACCCTCAGTTTTTTGTTACTTGTGTTATTTATAGCAGTGGGTTTGTCTTTTCACATCACAGATGTACCAGATGTTTGCTAGAGGGGACATCCCACATGGCCATTTACTGGATGATGCTGGCTACACACTGGAACCGTGGATAATGACACTCATCAGAAATGCACACCCACCGACCAAAGAACTCCGTAATGAGGCACATATACAAACTAGGAACATCATAGAGTATGTGCTTGGGCTGCTGAGATCACAGTTCCAGTGCCTCAATGTGTCTGGTGGAGCTCTGCTGTATTGTCCCGCCACATGTTCACACATCTTCACAGTATGTGCCATGCTATACAATATGATCCTGTGGAAACAGCTGCAGCAGGATCAGCAAAGGGAAGGGATACACAGCCCTCCACCAGTGCCTAGGTTATCACAGCCACACCCACAGGGGGACTCTGAGGAGGAAACCCCTGAGGTTTTCTCTGTAGGCAGACATAGGCATGCCCAGTATGCCCTGGCTTTGGCCAATCTGATTGACAGCCCACACAAGGTCTGTTCACAATGTTGCTCACTGTTCCCAGTTGTGCCTAACTCTGGACAGCAAGATCTGATGGTGGTGTCTCAGTCCATCAAGTATAATGTCATTCTCTGCAGTTGAGAAGAGTGTGTGTCTCTTGTGGTACATAGTTCTTGAAAGACAACAAGAGGGGAACACATTACAGGACCAGATATGGGGACTTCCACTATGTACAGATTCAGCATACTCATATTGGCCTGCACTATCCACTGTTCCCTCACACGTCATACCCCACAGTCTGGCAACACACTATGTGTGTGGTTATCACCAAAATAGTAGCAATACTGGGGTATGCCCCTGTGTGCCGTGACAGATTCAGCTGTATGTTCTTACACCCATCACTGCAGTCTACTGTGGTGTGTCCCCTATGGGCAAACTCCCACTAATATGTCATGCAGCTACTGTTGGACAAATAGCAGTATGCTATTACAACGACTATATGGGGACACAAAGCAACACCAGTGTGCCACAATACCAGAAAGTAATGCAAACCTGCTGTAGTATATGTTCCCTGTAGGCATCATACCTCTCATCTATATAGATGTTTGCAGACTGTCAAGATGTTTGCCCATAGTTATGGTCATTTTCACACAAACTTGTGGATTTCTGACAAATGATTGGCCAATCATTGATGGATTATATCAGAAAATAAAGACAGACACCTGAGTTTCACATGTCATACCCTTCAGAACACAGTTATGCTACAGTAATATCAGTTTAGTCGGGTCTATATTAGATCACCGAACACTTAGGTAAGCGAACGGTGATTAATTGACCCCATGTAAGCAAAAGCGTACAAAACTGAATTGTCAGAACAACGGAAAAAAATCTCTGTTCCAACAAAAAAAGAAAAAAACGAAAAAAAAACCATGAGATTAAGTGGGGGGCTTCACCACCCATACCCCCCGACATGGGGGGCTGTGTCCCCCACACACCCCTACTTATATATACCAACTCTGAGACCACACTACAGTGCCAAAAACAGCAAAGTACCAAAGCAGCCAAGCAAATTCTTTCCCAGGGAAAGAATTCGCTTACATGCCACTTCGATATTTTGCAGTTTTGGTTTTGTCAGTTCAACCAAGATGCATTCAAAAACATGCGTCTTCGGTCTGCTGATAGGAACCCATTTAGTCTATTCACGTTCTTACTTTGTACCAGGGTTGCCAGATTTCCGACTGGCCAGGTAGGGACTAAAAAAAAAAAAAAAAAAAAAAAAAAGGTCTTCCACGTCTTTAATGCGGAACATCAGAGTTCCACATTAAACAGTAAGTAGCTCTGTGTGTTTATTTTTTATTTGATTAGCCTGGGCCAATCAGAAATAAATAAACACAGAGCTACTTCTGTTTAATGCAAAACATCACAGTTCCGCATTAGACAGAAGTAGCTCTGTTTTGCGATGTTTTGATTGGCCCATATACCGGTATACGGGCCAATCAAAAATTGCTAAACACGGAGCTACTTCTGTTTAATGCGGAACATCGCAGTTTCGCATTAAACAGAAGTAGCTCTGTTTTGCGATGTTTTGATTGGCCTGTATACCGGCATATGGGCCAATCAAAAATCTTCCGCATTAAACACAAGAAGCTCCATGTTTAATGATTTTTGATTGGCCCATATGCCGGTATACGGGCCAATCAAAAAAAAAAAAAAAACAAAGCAGAGGCTGCCCGGGATTTAAACCAGCAGTGCGGGACTTGGGATCAAGCTGCTGATCTCGGGACAGTCCCGCCCAAATAGGGACGTCTGGCAACCCTGCTTTGTACAGGCAACACATAAACAATGTTGCTGAGTTTATGCCTTCGTCCCCCCCCCCATTAATTATGGCTTTGTCCTGAGTTCTTCTGTAGGAGGATGACAGGTATGTTAGACATAGCTCTCAACCAAACAGGGACAAATGTCAACAGAAACAGGGACTTAACCAGAGTACAATCAGAGACATTCAGGGACAGTTTTGCAATGTTAGAACTAATTATGTGAGACATGGACAGAATGACAGGAGGAAAATTACAGTACATCATTTGGCATTACAGGGGTGTACACCCTCCCTTATTGTCACTATGTACTATGTGTAATCCACTAGCTTTCCTACAACAGCTGGCCATTGTAGGTGGGACTGACAGGGACAGAGCTGAGATGTGATTGAAATCAGGGACAGTTGAGAGGCATGCCTGTAGATGTAGGACAGCAGAGTATCAATGACATGTCATTACTATAGATCTATGATAGGTTTACTGCTGCAATCACTATTCACCATACCTCCATCCTCCCATCTGCATCCTGTTATATGGAGAAATCTATTACATACCTGGTGAAGTGCAGTACTCCTTTGTTGAACTTTGCCTCCGGTAATCTTTTGATAATACACTCTCTATGTGTGTTAAGTCTCATACAGATCTGTTCTCCATAACCAGCTGCTTGCCTTTTTAAGGTACTGCTCATTAACAGGTAATTGCCTCTGCACCAGTCTGTGGCTCATAATTGCTCCAATATCCTACACCTGGTCATTAGCAACATGGGAAATCGATGCTCCACACCTATGGTCACACACTAGTTGGTCAGGTCTGATCATAAGCTAATCACCATTGACATCCAAATCCCACCCCCACCCTCCAGTAAGGAAAGCTCTGTAAAAAAACTTCTCCAAAGCCAACTTCATGCTACTCAAGTCAGAAGTGACAAACGTCATGACACCCATGCAGGTGGGAACTGAAAGTTTGACTGCTGAATCCTACACTAAGGCACTGTACGAGCACATCCACTTGTGCATGAATTGTGCCATCCCCAATGAAACCAAGACGCTCTCCTCCAAAAAAGGGAGGCCAATCTGGTGGTCCTTTGCCATAAACAAACTTTACAACAAAAGGAAGAAACTGTTGCAGTAAAGAGGAAAATCCCAAGATGCAAAAAACTCCCTTACTAGCCTCAGTAAGAAGCTGAGATCCCTCATAAAATCCTCCAAAGCTAGTTACAAAAATAAAATTGCCAAAGATTCCAAAGACAACCACAAGGCATTCTATAGCTATGTCAAGAATCTAAATAGCAATGTCAGATCTGCTCTGATCTACAACAGAATGGCGTTAAATATATTGATCCCAAGGATATGGCCAATATCCTGGCAGATCGAGTCAGTGCAAACTTCATCCCCCTCTCACCCCCTATAGAGCCCATCTCAATATCAAAAGATTGCCAAATTCCAGTAATAGCAGCCACACAAGTATAAAATGCACTCTCCAAAGCTAAGAATACAGCATCCATGGGACCAGATGACATCCCAGGCTATGTACTACATGAACTACAAAGTGAACTGGCACCTCACCTAAGTGTCATGTTTAATCATAGCCTCACCTCAGGCTTTGTGCCCACTGAGTGGGACACAGCTACAGTTATCCCACTCCACAAGGGGGGATCCACCTTGGATCCCAGGAACTACTGCCCCATAAGTCTGACGAGCCTGATCTGCAAGGCCATGGAACGTATCAATGGAACTTATAAACAAAGACATTGGCAACCTTCAAACACTGGACCCCATGCAGTTTGGGTTCGTGAAGGGCCGATCTTGTCTCCTGAACCTGATTGACTTCTTCAAATAAAGTCTAAAGAGGTGTGGACAAGGGTAAGGTGGTCCACACAGCCTATCTGCCCTCACCAAGGCCTTCGACACCATCCCCCATTCTGGAATCATAGATAAACTTACTAAGCTGGGCATTAATCCCTATGCCACTCAATGGGTTGCCAACAGGCTTACTGACAGAACCCACACTGTAAAAGTAGCCAACTCCAAATCTAGCTCCAGACAAGTGACAAGTGGAGTATCTCAGGGTTCAGTCCTGGGACCGCTCTTGTTTGGCATCTACTTCTCTGAAGTACAGGCCAACAGTAAGGGACTCTGGCTAACAAAGTTTGCAGATGACTGCAAACTGGGAGCCATTATTGAATCCCCAAATTATGTGGATATTCTACAAAAGGGCCTTACAGAAATAGATGCTTAGTGCCAGAGCCATGGGCTCAAGCTCAATGCCAACAAATGTATAGTTATCACCTTTGGGAAAAAAACATGTACCCGTGAATTACCACATAGGTGGCAGTACACTAAACACTGAAAGTGTGATAAGAGACTTAGGGAGACTGGTGGACAATGATCTCACCTTCGATAACCACATTGCCACAACAGTCAGGAAATCCTTCTATGTGGCACACTTCATCACTAAGGGCTTTTCATCCAGAAAAAAGGAAGTCATTGTCCCACTGTACTCATCTCTCTTTAGACCCATTATAGACTACAATGTCCCATTTGGTATGTACCTCTCAAGACATCTGCAACAACTGGAAAGACCACAGAAATAACTCACTAAAAGAATCACAGGCCTAAAGCAGATGCCCTATACTGACTATCTAAAAAAACTCCACCTATACTCCATCACATATAGTCTACTTAGAAGTGATCTCTGCTTAACATACAAAGCAATGTCAAACCCAGAGCTGTTGGACATGCTACACTTAAAGAAATCCCAATCCCTCAGAGACACACACTCCAGGGATCTAAACTTTGTCATCACAATGAACAAAACATGCTGGAGGGATAGGTTCCTGACCCAGAGACTCCCCAGACTCTGGAATAGACTGCCCATACATGTCAAGCAGAGTGCCTCTTTGACCCTCTTCAAAAGGAACCTTGATGATTGGATGGGAGATAGGAAATTCACCCTGGGGAAAACGTTAGTCACCCTGCTAGACAGGGGTCCAGGGAAGTAAATATTGTGGGAAGAAATAGCCAGGGAATTGTTATGGCTAGGCTTGTATAGGCCCTAGGGCTGATAGCCTAGTACCAACCTATGAACCTAATTACAGCTAAAACAGCTGTATTGCACTATCATTAGCCAATGACATGCCACCATAGTGCAATATATAAAGCTTTCATGTGAGCCTTGGCACCTTTCCTAATTTTTGAGATGGACATTACTGAGGTGTGGAGACTACAGCATCACAGATGGTAGGTACAAACACTGTCCACTGTAGAGATTTATGAAGTATATTCACAGTTTTGCCTCATATGTGTGGTTAGTGTCCCATGACAATATGGTCATCTGGCAGTGCACTGGCAATCATTGTAGGCTGAGGTCAGTAAGGGAAGAGACACATGTGTGTCACACTTTATATCCTTCAGACTATGCATGCTACTGCAATCACTTTTATTATATCAACTTACTATCTTTGTAGGGGAAAACTGTTAAACATGTTCCTATCTCTGGGCCTTTACCCCACTCCTCCATTACATATGGCTGTGTCCGGATCCCTTGTTCTAGGGGGTTGGGAGGTATGGTAGATCTGTAACAGCTACCTTTACATACAGCTGTGTATGCTACAGGCTGCAGCTACTGCTGCAGCCTGCAACACATGGGGGGTATGAACACTTTGGTGGACAGAAAACTGTAGGTGTAACTGTGTCAGTGCGTCAGGCCTATCATTATGGCAGAGCCAGCATAAGGGTATTCTATACAGTGCAATTGGGCCATGTGCATAAGGTACGTCTGTTATGCAACAGTGTGACTAACAGAATAGTAGGTGACATATAGTTAGGCTATATGGATATGTGCATTGTGTTTCTGCCTGCAGGCCTTTGTTTTGCAAAACTGGATAGCAGTTAATTAAGTAGCAGTAACCTGTAGAGAGTAAGAATGCATGACTCAGTCATTACTTGCTGTCTTCACAATAATGTAATTGAAGTGTGATACAAAACTGGATTTGAACCTCAGACTGTGTGTGGCAAAATGTACTGCATGCAAGGCATTTAACAGGCTGAGCTACTGAGACACTGCACAAACATGTGTATTTGCAAGATATATGTGCACATATATAGGCTGTGAGAAACATTTCTACATCCATGAGTATGTGCATGGCTTTATATGGTTGTATTTCTCACCAGAGTCCCAGTTGTACATGTACTTTGCAATTGCTGTCTTAGCAGGTGTCTTTCCACAAGTTGCTGATAAAAGGGCACATATACCTGCTGGCACAGGTCTCACTCACATCCATTAGTGTGTCTTCATTATTATTTATTATTGCACCAGAGTCCAGGGTACACTCCCAGTTTTCACATTAGTTTTTTTTATTTCACTTATATACATAATGACTACAAGCAGTATACTTTGCTGGAGACATCAATTTAACATAAGCCTGTGTAGCTTGGTGGGTTAATGCAGTATACTATAGTTGAGACGGGCCTGGGTTTGATAGGTGGCAGAGGTATTTATTTTCTACATGTGAGTAACAATGTAATAGACACATATAGTCATTAAAGTTCTTTAAAGCTCATTGAAGCTGAACTAAGCAAAGCGGCGTGGCATGCCACTCTGTGTAAAATTGCACAAACCCGTGCTAAAAAATATAAAGAAAATAAAATGGGGGTGATAGGAAAGTGGTGAAATGGGGGCAAGTAGGGGGAAAACAATGTGAAAAGCAGGTAGGAATGTGCAGAATGGGTGTAGGAAAGAACCATAGCTATCCATTTCTTATACAGCAATAACTGTGCATTTTGACAGGTTTTGTAGATAAATTTGGACTCTCAAACCCTAGATAGAGGGGTGAGGACCACATAAACATGTTGTCAAGCCAACTGGACCAAATTAATTGTGTCCCATAGACATGTGTGTAAAATGGAAAGCTATGTAGGGTGATATTTTTTTTTGTGGGACAGGTGCCCATTTTTTTTTTAAAAAGAGAGTGGAATGTTGGGGAAGGGACATAGGTACATGTGGGGAGCTACATTGGGTAGGAGAGGATGCAATAGCAGACAGACAAGACAGTAGACAAGGGCGGTGTGACACATGAGGGGGTAAACACCTTGGATAGGGAGGGTGTTGTGGAATCAGAGTTGCATGTTATTCTAGATGGCAGCAGCATGACTGATATCTCCACCCATGGGCAGGTGACACTGCTCTTTTACTGCCCCTAAGGTTGCTGTGCTGGAGGCTGGATGCCAGGGCCAGCCTGCTCCACCAGGTTGGCCAATGTGCCCTTAATATGGTGCAGGTGACATTCATAGGTCCATTGAATGATCCTGCATGCCATGACTGGCAGTTGCTGTTGGGTGACTGCAGCCCCTCCGCCACCACTCCCAGGGGAGGCCAAGTCCTGTCCCCTGAGGTGGTTCCACCCAACACCATAGGTGGTACAGGAGCAGCGGCAGGAGCACTACCGGCCTGGGTCCCAGACATGCTAGGACCCAGTGTCATAGCCAGTTGAGGCAAGGTAGGTGGATCACTGGGAACTGGCCTACCCTGATGTGCTGTGGTGATGCAGGTATAACAATAAGTATAGATTAGTTATGAACAAAGCATAGTTAGTAATAACAGCATGCTAGAAATAACCCAGTTACACATCACTGCATATTATGTGAAACACAACAATAAACAATAGAACAGTCAGTATGTTAACAGCATGCCAGTAACACAACATAAGGCCAACAAAACAAGTAATTCAACAAGATATGTTAATATGCAACCACTGTAATACATAATAATAATAGTGCACATGGCCCAAAACAGAGTTAATTTAACAACCTATGTTAATAGTAAACCATAACCAATGGATAACAGTAATAAATAAATGAAGACAAGGGGTGGGGAGACAGAGAAAAACAGTCAATTAGTACCATTATAAGATATTTACTTGACAACAGTACTGCTATTTACTATACAAGTCTGTCTTTTATGTGTACAAGTCCCCTGTAGCTGCTGTAACATGTACATACCTCTCAAGCTATTAGCATGGCACAGTATGGGCTAAGTAGTAACAACTATGAGTACACAACTACACAGAACACTTGCACATCAGGTGGACTTATATAACTACCAAGGTGTACTGTGGGCTGATGTAGTGATACTTTGCAATTTAGGTAATCATTCCGATGGTCATTACTAAAATGGGCGACTGTTGGTCTACACCAATAGTCATCTCCTCCCTGGTTAGATCCGACCACAAACTAATCACCTTGGAAATTCACATCCCTTGCACCCCCCCCCCCCCACAAAGGTAACCACAATGAAAAACTTCTCCAAAGCTAACTTTGGGCTCCTAAAAACAGAGGTGGCTAACTTCACAGCACCCATGCAAATGGAGGAATAATTGCATGACCACCGAATCATACACCAATGCACTGTACGGACATGTACACAAATGCATGGATCTCGCCATACCCAATAGAACCAAGATGCTCACCTACAAAAAAAAAGGAAGCCAATCTGGTATTCCCCTGTCATGAACAAACTCTACAACAGAAGGAGGAATCTGATGTGGAATAAGATAAAGTCCCAAGACTGGAAAAACTCCCTTAAAAGCCTCAACAAAAAGTTGAAATCCCTCATCAAATCCTCTAAAGCTAGCTATGAAAACAGAATTGCAGCAGATAGTAAAGACAAGCACGAGGCCTTCTATAGTTATGTAAAGAGTCTCCACAGCAATACCCAGATTTGCTCTGAGCTATTGCACAATAGTACCTCCTATATCGAACCAACAGATATTGCCAATAAACTGGCCAAAAGATTCAGTGCCAACTTTACCTCTCCCACCAAAGGACCCATCACAATACCAGTAGATTGCCATGCACCCAGTATTACTGCTGCACAGGTTAAAACAGCTCTGTCTAAGGCCAAGAATAGGTAATAGGTTCATAGGTTTATACTAGGCTATCTGCCCTAAGGCATTTATAAGCCTAGCCCAAAGTTTTGTGGCTTACACCACCCCTTATGTTAAAAAATACTGTGCCCATTAGTTTGTTGTGCCTCTGTCCAGCAGTGACAGAGAGATGATTCCCGGGGTAAACCTACAATCTCCCATCCACCGGTCAAGATTTCTCTTGAACAGAGCCAGCGAGGTGCTCTGCCTCACATGGACCAGGATTTTATTCCACAGCATAGGGAGTCTCTGGGTGACAAATCTATCCCTCCAGCATGTCCTATTTTTATCCGTGCTAAGGTTTAAGTTGCTTGCTCTAGTGGATCTGGTAGATTTGGATTTTTTGAGGTGGAGCATGTCCATTAATTCCGGGTTGGACATGGCCTTGTATGTCAGGCACAGGTCACCTCTGAGCAGATGGTATGCGACTGAATAGAGCTGGAGTTTCTTCAGTCTGGCAGCATATGACAGATTTTGGAGTCCCTTTATCCTTTTGGTGAGGAACTTTTGGAGTCTCTCCAATTGCTGTAGGTGTTGGGTGAGATACATCCCAAATGGGGCATTGTACTCGATCATTGGTCTGATAAGTGAAGAGTACAGGGGAACAATGACCTCACTTGATCTGGATGTGAATCCCTTCATGATCAGGTGGGCAATGTAGAGGGTCTTTCTAACCACTTTAGCAATGTGAGTGTCAAAAGAAAGGCCACTGTCAACCTGGGTCCCCAGGTCCCTGATAACCTCTTCTGTGCTTAGTGGATTGCCACCTATATGGTAGCTTGGGGTTACCTTGTTTTTCCCGAAGGGTATGACTATACATTTTTTGGCATTTAACGTCAGGCCATGGCTCTGGCATCAGCTATCAGTTTCCATGAGACCCCTCTGAAGGATATCTGTGTCCGATGTACTTTCCACTATGGTGCCCAGTTTGCAGTCATCTGCAAACTTTGTCAGCCATAATCCTCCTATGTTTGCCTGTACTTCTGAGAAGTAGATGCCAAACAACAGGGGACCAAGGACTGAGCCCTGTGGGACACCACTTGTGACTGGCTTGGAGTCTGACATGGCGCCAGCAACTCTAACCCTGTGGGTTCTGTCCTTTAGCCAGTTTGCAACCCATCTTGTGACATATGGGTTTACATTTAAGCTGGTAAGTTTCTCTATAATACCCGAGTGGGATATTGTGTTGAAAGTTTTTGCAAGGTCAAGGTAGGCTGTATGGACTGCTTTTCCCTCATCAATGGCCTTGGTGACTGTTTCGAAGAAGTCGACCAAGTTCAAAAGGCATGATCTGCCCTTGACAAAGCCAAACTGGGTTGGGTCCAATGTCTGCAAGTCCCCTATGTCTTTGTTTATGAGTTCCATTATGATCCTCTCCATAGCTTTGCAGACCAGGCTTGTTAAGCTTATGGGGCGGTAATTACCAGGGTCCATAGAGGCACCACCTTTGTGGAGTGGGACCACAGTTGCCGTACGCCACTCCTTGGGCACGTATCCTGTGGTAAGACTAAGATTAAACAGCTGCCTTATGTGCGGGTTTAGTTCCTCATTGAGTTCGTGTAGCACACAGCCAGGGACACCATCCAGTCCCATTGATGCTGTGTTTTTAGCTTTAGACAGAGCAGCTTTCACCTGCGCATTTGAGATGTCTGTGAGGCTACACTCCGCTGGGATAGTTATCTCTCCTTTTGGGGGGGAGAGGGAGGTGAAGTTTGCACTGAACCTGTCTGCCAGTATGTTGGCAATGTCTGTGGGTTCAGTGATTTTTGTATAATTTTGGACTAATTCTGAGCATATCTGGGAGTTTCCACCCAGGTTTCTAACATAGCTGAAGAAGGCCTTATGATTGTCTTTTGAATCTATGGCAATTTTTCTCTCAAAGTTGGCCTTGGATGATTTTATGAGTGCTCGTATTTTTTTACTAATAATGATCAAGGGTGTCTTCTCTTTTATGGATTTTGCTCTATCATGTAACAGCTTTCTCCTCTTATTGTAAAGTTTGTTTATGGCTGGGGTCCACCAGACTGGACGTTTGCCCTTGGTGGAAAGAGTCTTGGTTTTATTAGGGATTGCCTGATCCATGCAGTCCTGGAGGTGTTCGTAGAAGGCATTTGTAAGGGCTTCCGCAGCTTGGGTTGTGGTTTCCACTGGCTCGGGGGCCTTGAAGGATACCACACCAGTCTTGAGTTGTGTGAAGTTTGCTTTAGAGAAGTTCTTCACTGTGGTCTTTTTTGTTTGGGGTGGGGGCGGGATGTGGATTTACAGTGAGATTAGTTTATGATCTGATCTCACCAATGAGGGATATACTTCCGGTGTGGAACATTTTGTCCCCATATTTGTGATGATGAGATCTAGTATATTTTCTCTTCTTGTGGGAACGGTGACTAGTTGTTCCATGGCATTTGAATTTATGAACTCCAGGAACCTTTGGGCTAGAAAGTTGGGGCTTGAGTAATGTTCCCAGTCTATATTCGGGTAGTTGAAGTCACCCAATATAATGGTGTTTGGAGATACATTTATACCCTCCAGTGTCTTCAGGAAGGCTGTGTGGGGTTCCTGAGTTTGAGAGGGTGGCCTGTAGCATGCTACAAATTGTAGAGCAGTTTTGCCTATGGTTAATTGCACCTGGATGGTTTCCGATGCTTCGTGCATTGCCACCAACCTGGAGGTGTGGGTATCCTTGATGAATATGGATACACCCCCTCCTTTTGTGGCACAAAAGAATACAGCTTCTATGGGACCTGACAATATCCCTGGCTGTGTTCTACATGAACTACAGAGTGAAATGGCACCTCACCTGTGTGCCCTGTTCAATCACAGCCTCATCTCAGGCTTTGTCCCTACCAAATGGCACAATGCTACAGTCATCCCTCTCCACAAAGGAGGAGTGACTATAGACCCTGGGAACTATTGCCCCATTAGCCTGACAAGTCTATGGAATGCCTAATCATGGACCTAATAAACAAGGATACAGGGAATCTCCAAACTCTGGATCCTGCACAGTTTGGTTTTGTGAAGGGTAGATCATGCCTGCTCAATGTGGTCGACTTCTTTGAGTCAGTCACCAGAGTTGTGGATGAAGGCAAGGTGGTTCATACAGCCAACCTTGATCTGACCAAGGCCTTTGATACCATTCCCTACTCAGGAATCATAGAAAAACTCATTAAGCTAGGCATCAATCCCTATATCACTAGGTGGGTTGCAAACTGTCTCACATATAGAACCCAAAGTGTGAAAGTAGCTGACTTCAAGTCAGACTGCTGACTAGTCACAAGTGGAGTCCTACAGGGCTTGATCCTGGGTCCTCTCCTGTTTGGTATCTATTTCTCTGAAGTCCAGGCCAACACAAAGGGACTCTAGCTGACAAAGTTCACAGATGATTGCAAGTTGGGAGCTATTATCAACTCCCCAAGTGATGTTGACATCCTACAGAATGGCCTCACTGAGACCGACTGGTGTCAGAACCATGGCCTTAAGCTCAATGTCAAAAAATATGTCATCATCCCCTTTGGGAAAAACCCGGTTCCCATGAATTACCACATTGAAGGTAGCCCACTGAACATATAAGCTGTTATAAGAGATCTGGGGACACAGGTTGACAGCAACCTCTCTTTTGATCTCCACATTGCCACTGTGGTCAGAAAGTCCTTCTATGTGGCATATCTCATTACTAAGGGTTTTGCATCCAGGAAGAAAGAGGTCATTGTCTCACTGTACTCTTCCCTCATTAGGCTAATCATTGAGTACAATGCCCCATTTGGCTTGTACCTCACTAGACACCTGCAACAACTGGAGAGGCCACAAAAGTACATCACAAAGAAGATCCTAGGCCTTAAACACTTGTCTTATATGGACATACTCAAAAAACTCTCTGTCTCATATTGCCTACTTAGAGGTGATCTCTGCTTAACTTACAAAGCCATGTCTGACCCAGCTCTGCTAGAAATGCTACATCTAAAGAAATCCTAATTCCTCCACACCACATGCTCCAGAAACCTCAACCTCATTACCACAATCAACAAAATGTACTGGAGGGACAGGTTCATAACCCAGAGACTGCCCATGCTGTGGAATAGACTTCCCCATACATGTCAAGCAGAGCACCTCACTGACCCTCTTAAAGAGAAATCTTGAAAGTGGATGGGAAATAGAAAATTCACCCTGGAGATAACTCCAGTGGCTCTGTGTGACAGAGGCACTGTGATCTAAGGTCGGGTGGCACAATGCCAGGGTAATCCTATGGCTAGGCTTGTATAGGCCCCAGGGCCATCAGCCTAGTACACACTTATGAACCTATGAACCTATGGTAATCCCGTGACAGACGGATTACACACTACTAATTACATTACATGACAACGTGACACTTAAGAGGCATTTATTTGTATAGTACAGAAACTAAACAACTATCATGCCTTGCTTGGCAGGCATGGGGATAGAACCCAACAGCAGTGACTGCAGAGGGCATCTGCATGGAATCTATGAATTGGCTGGAGCAAGTTTGAACAGACACTCCAGGCATACAGCCATACCGAGATTACACATTTTATTTATTTAATTTTATTTTATTATTATCATTATATTTATTTTCTTTATGTTATGCTGTATTTTCACATTCTTGCTAATGAGTTTAACAGTCTGTGACATATAAACACACAATTATTTACTCATAATATGGGCTACCTCACCCATTTACCTGTAGTTCCTGTGGAGAGAGAATCTGTAAACATTACATGACTGATGCTGTAATATTTAATGCTACATAGCACTGGATTCGAACCCTGGCCTGTGTATGGCAAAATGTACTACATACAGAGCATTTAGCAAACTGAGCTACTGAGTCACTGCTGATTGCTGACTGACTGATATTTGTCTAGAACTCAGTTGGAACCAATATATGACCTGGTAGTAGTACTACAGTTTTATTCTAGACTGCAATGACAATAGAACACACATGCATGAAATACAAGCATAACAGTGATAATAGGTAATCTATACATTAGTATATAGAATGCAGGTGTGCACAATATATTGTTATTGGTTTGAAAACAATATCAGATCATGAAGTGGGGTACCTCACCCGTATACCTTGCTTACCTGCTGTTTGTGGATGACCGAGCATTATGTGAACAATATTAGCCTAAAAAAACCTTGAACGGTACTGTATGTGTTAAATAATGCATTTGGCAGCCATTATATTTGCATTCTACAGCTATTACAGTGTTATACTTGACTACAGCACCTTACTTTACAGCCTGAATGCCTACAGTTGTGCTGCAATGGTTAAAACAAGACAATCCTTATGTACACAATTTACCTTGGTGTTATTGGTATTGGTTCATGTCTTATTGCAAAGCAGTTAGCATTATTAATTTCTTGAAAAACAGCTCTAATTCCACACTTATTGGACTACAGACTTTATTGTATATACTTTATTGCAGTTTCTGGTATTGCTTTGAGTTTTTATTGGACAACAGTTGTTATTATTCAGATCTTGCAATACAGAGCTACTTCCACAGTTATTGCACTACAGACTTTATTATGTATACTTTAATGCAGGTAAGGGTATTGCTTTATGTTTTTATTGCACTACAGTTGGCATTATTCATTTATTGCACTACAACTCTAAGTCCACATTTATTGTAAAACAAACTTTATTGTATATACTTTATTGCAGTTAATGCTTTACTCTTTCTTGCTTATTTCACTACATTTAGCATAATACATCCGTACTCACAACACTTATGGTGTAACCTGGCCAAGCGCCTGACCTGTGCCTCAGTGTTGTGAGCAATCTCCTCTGCAGTTGCTGGGAGAGAAACACACCATTATACATACCAGTTTAGCAGACATTCAGATTAGATATTGGTTAAACAGAGGTCAAAGTACTTACATACTTGTGGGGCATTTCCTGCCCAAGCTTCTTGGACCCAGGTGTCCAAGAGATCCTCCTTTCATCTCTTCAGATCATCATGGTGATGATGTGACAGTGCTCACCTGTACAGGGGGATACCAGTAGCACTGGTGAGTTCCCTTGCCAGCCAATCCCAAGCTTCTGCCTAGCACTCTGAGCCCTGGAAACCTCCCTGCAGCAGCTGGTCTATATGTTTTTTACCATGACCTTGACTCCAGAATGCCCCAACGCTGCACCTGAAAGTGCGAACCTTCACCAACGCCTGCCATAGTATCCTTCAGAGACAGAACTCCAACAGATTATACTGTATTCCCACCTATTGGGCTTAATATAGCCTGTTTTCCCATCCTTACACGCCATTGGGCAACATTTAAAAATGAGGCTCATCGCTTAGCAACACACAAACCAGCACAGCTGAGCTGAGCAGTACAAAAACGTGAAGACCTGTATGTTTAGCAGTGCACAAACCAGCCAAGCAGAGCCGAGAAATCCATAAACATTTTCAGTCATTATTGTGTTTATGTGGTGCGTAGCAGGTCTTAGCAAAGCTTAGCCAAGCACAGTGGGCCAGAATTTAAAAATAATTGGTATAATTGGTATTTTAAAAATAAATGCTTATTTTTCCTTCCATTTATTCAAACCCTGTACCTACTGCTCATGAGGGCGTACTTCTACCCATTTAGCTATGAGGATATGTGGAATTCTGGTATACCTTTACAAATACATCTGAGCTACCTGTAAGCACTGCTGAGTACTGCACCACACCATGCAAACCCACTCAGCTATGCTTAAACTTATGCTTAATTTAAATAAATAATGAATTGCATCCGGTCTCTATTTTTTGGCACCAATTAGCATTGCTGTGCTCCACGCCGTGCAGCACAAACGTGCTTTTAAAAAGAAAAAAGAAAAAAAAAACTCTTAAAACAATAAAATAAATTGACATAATACAATTGGACAGTGCAGGGAGTGTCTTACTCATCTGCAGACACAGTTGGCACTACACTCCCTACACTGATTTAATAACCGTGTTCCACAGCTCTCCCTCGGCAATGCACCATGATTAATATGCATGGCATGCTGCTGAGGAGGAACAGTGTACCCGGACATGGTAACATTCCATGTAGGCTCTACACTGTGCCTACAAAGATTTTATTAAATCCTGGGGACTGCGAATACAGTCTCATGCATGCACATATACTTCTATATATGTATACATCTGTGTACATTATGGGCACAGTTTCTGTTAGGTTTTTACCTTTCTCCTTCTTCTTAGTACAGATACACTAGGGACTATGTTTCCTTTCCATCATTACAGACAAAAATGATGAGTTGGAACTATTCAATTCTATTTCATTTATCTAAATGATAATTATTTATTTCTATTTTAGGTAGATATCTATGGCTTAGTGAATCTGGATGGGAAAGTTTCCATCTCCTGTCTAACAAAAATTAGATAACTTCTACATTTTATTGATTGAATGACCCAATTTCTATAAAATTTAATTGATGGTTATTTGGACATGGTAGTGTATGTGATTGTTTGGTCAGTGGATTACACCTCAGTTCTGCTCTACCTTCAGTTATACTATATTGATAACTTCTATTTGTTGAAAGTGAATTGGTTTAAGTTCTTTGTATTCTATTTTGTTTATACAACATTCTAAGATTCACAATAAGTGACTAAAAATTGCTTTGCACACAAGTAAGTTGGTAAGGAGACTGTTTACATTATTTTTCTTTTTATATTTTATGTTTTTATATATTTATGTTCATATTTATTGTATACACTGTCAATATGTACATTAGCAATTATAAATCTGTTTTATATCTGTACTTCCTAGTGTTTTGCAATCTAAATAATTGTATTAGCATTCACATATTTTCTTCACTGTATATTCTTAAATTGAATGTAATTATTGTTCAATCATATCAGTAACAATTTGCTTTATATTCTTAAATTCTGTTGCTTATTTCATTACAGCAATAGTTGATTTTCCCTGTGGCTTTTACATGCTCTTTTTATGCAAATTTAGCTTATTCTTTGTGTTTGTTTATACAGTGTCTGTTTTTTGCTTAGGAAATGGGTGAAAATGTCTCTGGACCAGTCCATTCCCCTGGGGAACAAAAGTATACGCAGACATACATATAAAGATAAATGAATAATACTGGATGGCAGTCCATTGCAGGCTGCATACATGCACTCAATGACACACTGCATGCACACATTTTTCTCACATACTGTGTGAACATTGGCAATTAGTTTAGAGGATTGTCCATTTACCTAACATGTCTTCTGGATGGGAAAGTAAAACAGAGCACGTAACAAAAATCCACATGGACATAGAAATGCAGACTCCCTGAGGAAGGTCCCATGGCCTAGAGCCATGTCAGAGAAACAAGAGCTGTGAGGCAGTAATACTAACTGCTGTCTTTCCATGTTATTCAACACTAACATTGATAGCAGTAAAATACTTAAGGATCACCTCTAAATAAATTACATTAATAAAAAAAAATCTGTGGGAATCATTAACTACCCAGCTGCTAGCATGTGGCCTCCATGGGTCATAGTTAAAAATCCTGTTTCCACCTGATCCAGTATAAAAAAGGTGCTCTGTTTTAGAAATATATATACCTCAGAGCAGCAACTTTCACACATATACACTGACACATATAAGTTTTGTGCTGGTTCATATCACATTAAGCAGCTAATCCTTCAACATTTTGGTAATTTCTGTTCATTGCAACAGATAGTAATTTAATTTTTGTTACTTAAAATGACTGTAACTGTATTCTTCTTTTCAAGTCATACTCTTTCCCTTCCCTGATACCATATAATTAAAGTGTATATGAAAAAAATATTAGCAGTTCCTAAAGTCCACCTAAAATGGTAAACAAAGGTGAAGCATAATGCTTTGAATCAGTACATTGCAGAAATATAAAGGACAGATGTGCCTGGTTCCTAAATCATTGTTATAGAAATCAGCATCTAAGCTGTTGCTATAGCTGCTATGTGGATCCAGAGTAAGCTGCCTGTCAAATAAAAAGTAATGGTTAAATTATGCTTACACTTTTATTAGGTGTATCCATAAAGGTGACATTAAATGCCTGAGGCTGTTTACTTCCACATTTACTATAATGTTTGTTACCATTTTGCTGCATTAAAAGAGATATTTTCTGCACCATTTATTCTTCTGTTCTCGTGTTTTTGTGCCTTGCTTCTTTAATTAGATTAATATCATGCCTATTCAGTTGTAGATATTCTGAACTAAAGTGTGACACATATGTGATATAAAATTACATTATTCCCTTGAACAAGTAATTCTGATCTGGCCGATACATGTCTCTTTTCCTTATGTCATTTCACTAACTACCTAAGCATTCAGGTTTATCTTCCATCCTCAGAAAAAAGAGAGAGATGCTGCTTTCTGTGTTTGTTTTGTAGCATATTGCTCTGGGACGAAGAACTGAATTAAAAAAATCTTCATGTCCTGTTACATCATATTGTGTTTTTCACAGATGGTAACCAGTTACTGAACATACACAGTCTTGCTTTGGTTATACTGTGCTGTAAGTTACTGAAACTTGTTCTCTATTACTTGACCCAGTAAGTCTAGAAACATCACTGTTCTTATGTGATATAACAATAAGTGACCATTCTCCTTTATTTGTTAAAAAATAAGGCGAAGTATATCATTATCTATTCACACTCTTTGAACCCTGGTCTCATGGAGGATCTTGGCCAAGCTTATATAATCTTTATTTGTCTGTCCAACCACTTTCTACCATACCTGCCTCTTTGCAAAACAAATGCAAAAAACAAATAGATAAATAAAAGGCAGAAGGCCATCAGGGGGATTAGAATACTAACTAAATTTAGAGGCATCATTTGGTTACTTCTTTTGATAACTTAAGAAGTAGGCTAGTTTACACATGACACCTTTTACCTGGAAGTACAAGTAGTTAAAAAAGGACAAGTGATCTACACACAACAAAATTAATAAACAAGCAGACCAGTTTGAGAAGTACTTGAATGTTTGTTTTCCTTGAGTTTAGATTACTATGATGGGAACATGAGTGACAAATTGAAAAATAATGTTTGACTAGTTTGAATTTGCAGATGTAAAATATTGCATTTTGGAATTAGATTCCGTTTTTGCTTGCAGACTTTTAAGTGGAAGTATTGTGCCTTATATATTTTTTCAGAGTCAATTTACAAAATGCTTTATCTGGTTACTGCCATAAATTGGGACGCTTGTCAGTATAATTTCTGCTATGAGGCTTTAAGTAACAGCCTTGCTTTCTTCTGGAGAATACTTTGTTGAAACAGTACGCATATTTCATTGTCAAGTACATTGTTGGAATTACCTGTCTGTTTCATTCTGTCAGTATTTAACTAGAATGACTGATGCTCTCGGATTCCCAGCTACAAAAAGACTATTTATTATAGGATCATAGGCGGTTACAAGGCTAATGGTCCTGGGGCCGTTACAAGCCTAGCCAAAAGTTTATCCACAAAAAAGAAACCTCAGTCAGTCCATGTCGCCCCGTCAGTGACTGGCACAGGTAGAACCCCTGGAACAAATTTGTGGTTTCCCATCCCCTCATCAAGGTTGAGCTAGAAGAGGGTCACCGAGGTACACTGTTTGACATGTATGGGAAGTCTATTCCAGAGACGGGGCAGCCTCTTTGAGCCAAACTTGTCTCTCCAGCAGTTTTGTTGATGTCCCATATTAGATTTAGGCCTTTTGAGCGGGTAATGCGTGAGGAGTTAGACTTATGGATATGGAGCATCTCTAGTGGGGCAAGGTCCGAGATTGCCTAGTAGGCGAGACACAGATCACCTTTGAGCAATCTGTATGATACCGAGTAGAGTGATAGTGATTTCAGCCTGTCCACATAGGACAGGTGTTGGAGGCCATGAGTTCTCTTTATGAGGTATTTCTGTGACCTTTCCACTTGGTGCAGATGTTTGGAGAGGTACATCCCAAATGGGGCGTTATACTCAATTATTGGTCTAATGAGGGAGGAGTACAGAGAGGTAATAACTTCTTTTTTTCTGGATTTACTTAGGAGATGAACCAAGAAAAAGGCTTTT
Organism: Protopterus annectens; assembly: GCF_019279795.1. NCBI lineage: Eukaryota > Metazoa > Chordata > Ceratodontiformes > Protopteridae > Protopterus > Protopterus annectens. The sequence continues at coordinate 174,294,492 of NC_056738.1, forward strand.
CTGACCACTCCCTCTACACGATGGTCAAATGCGAGATTGCTGTCAACCTGAGTACCCAGGTCTCTCACCACAGGTTGTGTGCTTAGGGTGTTGCAGTTGGTGTGGTAATCAGTAGGGACCATGTTTTTGCCAAATGGTATGATAGTACATTTTTTTTGCATTTAACTTGAGGCCATAACTTTGGCACCAGTCACTTGTTGCTTTGGGACCCTCTTGCATTATGTTAACATCATTTGGGGAGTCAACGACAGCACCCAACGTACAGTCAGCTTCAAACTTGGCCAGCCTTTTGTCTTTGCCTGGACCTCTGAGAAGTAGATGCCAAACAGTAGGGATCACAGGACAGATCCCTGGGGAACACCACTAGTGACATGTCTGCTGCTGGAGATGAAGGCACATATTTTGACCTTGTGGGTCCTATCGGTGAGCCAGTTGGGCACCCACCTGATGAGACAGGGATTTATGCCAAGTTTTGGTAGCTTTTTGATGTTGCCTGAGTGGGGGATTGTGTCAAAGGCCTTGGCCAAGTCAAGGTAAGCTGTATGTACTGACTTTCTCTCATCCAGGGCCTTGGTGACAGTCTCAAAGAAGTCAACCAGGTTCAACAGGCGAGATCTGCCCTTGACAAATCTGAACTGGGTGGAGTGAAGTGCTTGGATATTGCCTATTCCTTGTTTATGAGATCCATAATAATATGCTCCATGGCTTTACAGATCAGACTTGGCAAGCTAATGGGGCGATAGTTTCCAGGGTCAGTAGTGGCACTACCTTTGTGGAAAGGTATGACAATGGCAGTTCTCCACTCTGCTGAAATGAAGCCTGTACTTAAACTGTGGTTGAATAGGGTGCTCAATGGCAAAGCTAGCTCTTGCTGGAGATGGTGCAGAATACAGCCTGGGATACTATCAGGTCCCATGGAAGCTGTGCTCTTTGCCTTAGACAGGGCCTTTAACACTTGATCTACAGAGATGTGAGGTGTGGGACAAGTATCAGGGATGTTGACTGGACCTTTGGGGGAGACAAGGGGGGTGAGGTTTGCACTGAACCTATCTGCTAGCAGGTTGGCTAAGTCAACAGGATCAGTGTAAGTGATACTGTTAAGTACTAATTTGGAACAAACCTGGGCTTTGCCATGGAGGTTTCTGATGTAACTGAAGAAGGCTTTGTGGTTTCCCTTTGTTTTGGAGGCTAGTTTTGATTCATAATTTACTTTGGAGGTTTTCACTAGTGATGTAATTTGCTTGTTGAGGCTAAGGAGGGAGTTTTTCCAATTTAGAATTTGTTCATTTTTGCCCTTGGACAACAGTTTCTTCCTTTTGTTGTAAAGCCTGTTGATAGAGGATGTCCAGCAGACAGGTTTGTGTTTCCTTGAGGAGCAGATTTTAGTTCTGTTGGGATGGAGTCAAGTAGGTCCAGGTAGGAGGAGTGGGTGTCCTGAGTCATGGAAGGGGGGTTTGTAGTTGGCTATAACTAGTCTTGCCAACTGTCAGTTGCACCTGGAGTAGTTCCAGTGCATCATGGTAGCAAACCAGTTTGGAGGTGTGCAAGTCCTTAATGAAGATAGAGACTCCACCAGCCTTAGTCTTCCCGACCTCGTTTTGGGGTCAGAATATGTGGAATGAGGTATAGCCTGGTAAGGCAGGGGTACACTCCGCAGCCCTGAACCAAGTTTTCTTGGCCGCACAGACGTCAGCATCTTCCAGTGCGAGGAAAGCCTCCAGTGAGTGCATTTTCAGTTAAGGCTCCTAGCATTAAGCAGCATGGCCTTCAATTTATTGATAAACATACGTAGTTGGCAAGAGGAATTTCTGATTTGAGATTTTAGAAGTAACTTTCTTTTCATCCTGAATGCATTAATTTTTGACTTTCACATGAAAAATGCAGTAGAACAGAAGTACAAAGGAAGGCAACAGTATAATGTTTGGCTGGGGTTATGTCACACTATTGATGGTAATTTCATTAAAGGCAGTTTTATTGGTAGACATATACAGAATAACAATTTTAGCACACTTAGATTCTTTTAATGGTTTATGTTAAGAAATGTCATTTTATATAGTACATTTGAGGTTACTTTTGATGTTTTGGGGACTAGTGCTATAGCAGGCATCTTATTTTACTTGTTTGAACTGCACTTGCATTTTGATTTCTCTTTGTCATGGAGCACACTGTAGAATATGGGGTGCAGGCCAAATTTCCGATATATATAACAAAGGAGAATGGGGATAAGAAGCCAGTCACATAGAGGTGTGTGTGTAGGGGGGGATCAGGGCTTAATCCTGCAATGACATTTTTAGTTGTTTTTGATCACATTGTCTTTTTCATTGAGTTCCACTGATTCCATGCAAGGCTTTCAGTGATTAAGGTTTCATGGTCTGTTCACAAAAAATCTCATAATATGAATTTGTGTGATCTACATCAAAAGTCAAATTAACAAATAAATAATACAAGTGCTTAACACGTTTATACTTCTAGAAAAGACACAGATGAAGGTACATAGTAGAAATAAAGTACTTCAGGGGTACATTATTTAAAAGAAAAATGATATATAAGAGAACTAGGGGGCCACATTTTAAAAATAAAAATACAAAGTTCAAGGGAGATATGAGGAATTATTTCTCTTTGGAAATGGTAGTCTGTGATTAGCCTAGCTTTTCTTAAAGAGGTGATCACATTAAAAATAGTGGCAGTGTTCAAGAATATCTGGGGCAGGATAACTGTAAGTCTTAGGAGGAAGGAAAAAGAAATGAGACTTTTGGTTAAGTAGGCCTTGCAGCATCTCTATACAATTCTGAAATGGGTAGACTAAGGCAACAAGAAGTCATATGTTGCTGTCAGAGTATACATTTTTCTGTATGCTTTTTATCCGCTGGTGCCTGTTAACCCTTAGACCCCTAGCAATCAATTTGCTCACTTTTATATGTTTCGTAGTTTTTTTTTTCTTTAACCAGTGTTTGTGCTACAGTAATAAGAGTACATTCTCAGGAATAATTGTCTGTATTATTCTGCAGATTTTTAGTTATAGTTATTTCAGCTTATAGTTTTGAAAACTAAGTTAAAGATTATCTTGTTCAGATTAAAATCTTTAACCACTGTATTATTATTTACAATTATAATGTATTATGTACAATTATTAGCCTGAGCCTTTAAACCAAATGCTATAAATATATTGATGTAAATATTCATGACTTTCTCACTCATAATTCATTATACCGCTGCCTTAATTTATTGATAATTGACGAGTCAGAAGAGTTTTTCATATATTGATTTTCTTGTATTAAAGCATACAGTGGAGAACTGGATAATGACAAACTTTGACAGGGTGTTTTTGACATAGTTACATGATAACATTTTTGTGATTAGCTGTATGTCTTATCTTTTTATTTATTTATTTTTTTTACAAATTTTTAATAAAAGAGTTGGTGTGGGTTTGATATTTTTTCTTTAAGTCTTTAATCAAACTCCACTTTCAGACCAGATACATGTATTCTTGCCTTTTTCATGGAGAATGAAGGCCACTGCTGCCTTGATACACTAACACTGGAGAATCAAAGAAATGCTAGAGACTTTGGTCTTCTCATATATGGACATGAAGGAGGAGAGAAGGAGAGAGAAAGGGACGGGGTAAATAATATTACTTGATGAGCATGAGCTGCACAGGTGTTGCAGTACATTTTGGGAATATGGTGCCTGCTGGGCACTGCAGATGTTTATTTAGAGCTGAAGTGGCTTGTAGATTTGCAAATTCAAGGTGCAAACTGCCTTACTTTAGTTAAAACCATAAGCCAGAGTAGTAGATCAGTGTAACCACAGGCGTGAGCCTTCCAGATGAGCCCTTCATGCAGACCAGATGTGTGTGATCCTAGCCTTCTTCTGTAAAAGTCACTTTATTACTATTTTGACTTATTGATATTAGACAACTGTGGGAAGTGCTTGAGATTTTCCTTCCTCTATCTATAAGTATACTACACTGGAGGAGGAGCAAGAGAAACACAGGTAAACACAATTTTGACCAGTGTGTACATTACATGGGTAACTTCTGCATACATGTATGTGAATGTTTTCTGTACCACTTTGGCATTGCCTTATAACATATCAGGTTGAAATAAAAGGACACCTGAACTCATGGTATGCTGCCTGGTATGATGTATTAAAGAGTACAATTCTTACATATAAAGGTACCTCAACATTTGGTATACCAGGATGGCTGAAATAAATGCACAGACACACAGTGTATACTGCCAGCTTTATTTTCAGTTAAGATTGTGCCACATAACAGGAAGTCAGATCACATTATTAATGAATACATTAGACTTATAACACAACATTATAATAATCTCTGCAGTTTAATACTTCTAAATAAACTCTGTCATGTCTCAGTTATGCAAGGACATTTCAGAATTCACCTATTATTATTTTCTAGCTGTTTCAAATACAAAACCAAAATACTTTATTAGTACAGTATTGAGAAGTGCAAAGCATATTCACAATTACAGATGTTATGAGTCGCTTGTTGGCATCTTCAGTAGTGAATCGTGATTTAAATATTTTTTAGAGTCTTTGGTCTGCATGTTTAGAGCTGACACACTTGGAATGATATCAAGAACATTTCTGTCACAAAGTCTGTCAGGATGGTGTGCATTCGCTTCAGCTCCTTCTAGAAATGTCTTTCTTGACACATTCCTGGATAGCTGATGAGACACTTCTTGGCACACCTCCTTACTTTAAGCTTCTTCAATACAGTACTTGTATTCATCCCAGGCTCTTTTGCAAAATTAATTTTGACTAAATGTCCCTGGTTTCTTCTCAGCATCTTTTTTATCGTTAGTATAAACAATGGAAGATCTTGAATGCTCACAATTCTAACATCCACACCTTCTGTCTGATTTTCTGTTCAACTTTGCTTCATTCATCCTCTTTATTTCTCTTTAAATGGAGATACCTGTCTTGCCCTTTTTTCATTGGAAAACTTATGTCTTGACTGGTTTGCTTTCAGTCCCTCATGCCCTGAAATCAGGCCATAGTGAGGAACTACAGATATTTTGCCTACTTTTTAGTCTGTTACCCATCACTATTTAAGCAGGCAATAGATATACACTTCACTAGGAAGGTCATCGACATAACAATCAGTGTTGACACTCGCTATCTTCACAAGCTTTTTCAACAGTCTGAGATATCTTGACTTGACAACTGGACTGCAAATACTTTGGAGGAGAGGTCACATGTTGAAATTATGAGTACTTTGAAAACATTTTCAATTCTATTATTGTATTTTATGGACTAATATGAGAGATGCCATTTTATTTTTATTTTATTAACAGGTTGCTGAACTGGATCTCTAGGGTCCTTTTCAGTCACAACCCAGTTAAAGAAAACATAAATATGCAATCACATGGAATCAAATAATAACAGCACTGGGTATCTGGGAAAATCAGAACATACACAAAATAATGATGTACAAATATGGTTAATTGTTAAGGACACCACTGAGAACTCATACATGTGCGGACCTGCAGACTCAGGTAGCAACTGACTTCTACGTGTTAAGCAGCAGTAGTAGAAGGAAAAGCTTGAGATGATTAGAAAAGGCAGTGAGAATGTTATGAAGCCACATCTAAAGGAGACAGCAGTAGCAGCACAAGTTAAATAAAAGAGTTTTTGGGTAGCCAGTCTTCTCATATTTTAAACTTGCAGATTTAATCCTGCAAGGCCTAAACTTGTTTGTTTCTGAGTGTGTTGGGGGGAGTGTCTGTATACACACACACACACACACACACACACACACACACACACACACACACACACACACACACACACACATATATATATATATGGGTCTACTTCATAAGATCGACACACATTTGATCGACATTCATTTGGCCGACAGCTCATTTGATTGACAACTAGTATTTAAGGCACTTAACAGGGATTTGCCCACCTTCCCAATGCTGTGCAACCCTGGAGTTGGTATATATAGTTGGGGGGGCACAGCCCCCACTTATTTCTGTTTAAAACATGAAAATATAACATTTTAAAGAAAATAGGTGGGGGGATTCACACCTGCACCCCCCCAAAGTGGGGGGTTGTGCCCTCCCTAACTATATATACCAACTCCAGGGTCACACAACATTGGGGAGGGGGAAAAATCCCAAGTTTTTGCCTTGAATACTGGTTGTCGATAAAATGAGCTGTCGGCCAAATGAATGTCGATCAAATGGTCTGTCGATCTTATGAAGTAGACCCATATATATATATATATATATATATATATATATATATATATATATATATATATATATATATATATACAAATATATATGTGTGTGTGTGTGTGTGTGTGTGTGTGTATGTATACAGACACTCCCCCCAACACACTCAGAAACAAACAAGTTTAGGCCTTACATTTATTGTATATTTGGACCATGCATTTTCAGATCACAAAAGAGAGAGGGGCAGATTTAATGTATGTACAAGTAAGGGTTTCAGAATATATACAAGACTGGAATACTATAATAAGTGTAAATGAATTTTGGTGGGAGCAATGATATAAGGATACAGATGTTAGTAAAGCAGTATACTAGATTAATTAGTGTCACAGATATGTCATTAGTGAAACATGATGAAGGTTATTGTATTTTGCACTCAGTCAAGGATAGTTAAAATATTTATTACAACTGAATATGAATACGTTGTTAGGGAAGGCATACCCTATACCCATTTGCAGTGAAATTTAACAGTAATGGAGCATTATTATACATAAAAACACAAACACTTCCCAGCTGTGTACTTTTTGTTACGTTGTTTATGGTTGTGGTAGACAAGATCGAGCTGATGGGGCTACCACAGAATATTGCTGTGCTATACTGGGATAAATTAAAGGGTGACATACATTTTCCAATGACGTATTTAGCAGAAGACAATATGAAGAGAAGTTAAAGGAGCTCCAGAATAAAATGAAACTGTTAGAAATTTTGCAGAATAAAGTATCTGAAAGGGATGGGAACTTCAGAGAAGAAATTTAAAAAGTGCAGTTGGAAATTGAGGATATGACTGATAGAAAATTACAACTGATTTTTTTTTCAGCTCCGCTGAATATCAAAAAACTTTACCAATGAGACTGATGCAGCAGCACTCACAGACAGTGATTAAAAGACTAAAAAATATACATGACATGCAGCTGGTTTGGAACGCAGTACAAATAGCAGAAATATTTTGAGTATATTACCAAAAATGTTTATAAGGGTGGAGACAAAGTAGGGGCAGAATGATGACAAGATAAATGTGTATTTGGATAACTAGCATTTAAGCAAAATCTCATAGTTGCAGGCTGAGCACCTTACTTACTAGGCCTATTACGCAGGAGAAAATGCTGTAACTTATTGCTGAGTAAGCAGCTACCAGGCAGTGATGGTATTCTTATAGTGGTGTGGAAGATTCTATAAAGACAAATTTGTTCCTCACCTTTTGAGACTGTATAATAAGGTTGTGATGCCTCACCACTGGCCCAGTAATCAAGGAGCCTTAATCCTCACCACTGGCAACAGTGGGGGACATGCACTGGGAGGATGACAAGTACACACAGTATTTCCAGATGCAGCTTTCTGCATCAAGTGCAATTTCCTTTAAAAGCACACAGAGACCACAGTCCGGGGTTGGTTTCTCCCTCTTTCTTCAGATCCCCAGTAAGACTTTTACTATAGAGGGCTGAGATCGCAGCTGAGTGGCCAAGCCAAGACTTCGAGCACCCTCTCTGTCCAAATAGTGCTTTGTGTCCCTGCCCAAGTAGCTCACACATGCACACATACTTTGAGGTTTGATTTGTACACAGACACACCTGGGAAAGGCTGACACAGGTTTACTAGCTATGCCTCCTTTTGCCCAAACTATAAGGTAATTATCACTGCCACCAGCCACCTCTCTATCAGTTACTTTATGGCCTCACGGTGTCCAATCTTACTGTGTAATGTTACTATCAATACAAATGGTAGTTTGACCAAGAGCAAGGCTATTTGGGGTGGCCTACCCAGTATCACCAAATAAATATGGAAGTACTCTCAGAGCTTACGTATGTCTAGACAGACCAGCAACAATGAAATGTTTAAATATATTTAATAATAAATAATAAAAGAACAAGACAATACTAAATATACATTTACAGTAACATCAGAGTTCAAAATCACAGGAAGTATTTAAAACAACATTGCAAGACAGTCTCAAATAAATAAATAAAAAAGAACATCTAAATTAATATTTGCTATATTCCTGACTATATCTAAAAGAATTATATTGTACCCTAGTACACTTACTTAATTAGAGCAGCAAGGCATATATGTGGTGAATAGATACTTTAGCTGATGTTGTCAGGTCAAAGACAGAATAAAGAAAGCAGAGTCTTTCTCATCGAGTTCTTAAATTAATATCTCAAATATTACTGCTGGGATAGCTTGCAGAATGACATAATTTCTTGTCATCTGCCTCTATCCCAGGTAAACCCCCCACTGCTGAAAGCTAGAAGTATTTAGCATCTACCTGTGAAAATATATACACAAGGGCTTTTCCTCAAATCTTTGCAGATGGATATCATAAAACAATAAAACACTTCCAAGACAATACAGAGAACTTCTCAGCACAGACTGTGTGTCTGTTGCTGTACTGAAACATAAATATAATATCTTTTTATGGCAATTTCTGCTATTTTTCTGAATTTTTGCAAGTTAACCTTCTGTATTCCAGTTTCCATTGTTAAAATATGTTTTCTTTCACTATATTCCACCTGTTCCATTTTTCTATAACCTCAATTTTCCACAATGCTATTTTATCTTCTCACTCTCACTTTCTCTTTTTTCTTTAACCCTCCTTCCATCTGTAAGTCCTCATATCTGATATTCATCAACTTCCCAACTCCTCTTTTCTATCTTTTACAGTTTTGAGATCCCAAAGATGCACTATACCAACTGGATTTTTCTAAATTTTACCCTCAATTTTCCTTGCAGTTATGCACACTGTCTTTTTTACAGAGGATCCAGCCTTAAACCCTAAAAAGATAATTACAGTCTGCAGTAATTCTGTTTCAAATTTTCACTGGAAAAATGTACCTCTCTCATGTAACCTAGGATTTCTAATCTGAATATATATATATATATATATATATATATATATATATATATATATATATATATATAGGGTCACTACATAATCTCCAAAGTTTGAAATACCGAATTTCAAACTTTCGAGACTATAAAGCCGAAACCCCTAATTATCGAAAGACCAGTAGTGCGAATTTCAAAATCCCGATCATCAGGAGTTTGACATTTGCGCTTCTGCTGTTGTGGTATGGTGGAAGGTCAGGTAAGTATCTATGTTTAAATGTGTTGGTTAGGGGTTTAGTGTGTAAGTGTGTGTTGTGACTGTGATGTGTGTGTGTGTGAGGAGAATGTAGGTGTGTGAGGGTGTTTTGTGTGTTTGTGTATGTAGTGCGACCTTGGAGTTAAGTAGGGGGGGTGTGGGGGGCTCTGCCTCCCACATGAGGGGTGTAGGAGGGCTTTCCCCCCGCTTGTCTGTAGTTTAGGTTTGTGTGTTTGTGTTCAGGGGGAAGGTGTGTGTATGTGTGTGGTGTATGTTGAGTGTAGTTTTCGGTGGTTTGAATTTTGCAGATTTGATGTTTCGGTATTTTAGTGTTTCGGGTATTTGGTCTTGGGATTTTGGCCGTCGGTAGTTTGGGTTTTTGAGATTTAGTAGTGGCTCCATACATATATGTATGTATGTATATATATATATATATATATATATATATATATATATGTGTGTGTGTGTGTGTGTGTGTGTGTGTGTGTGTGTGTGTGTGTGTGTGTGTGTGTGTGTGTGTGTGTGTGTGTGTGTATATATATATATATATATATATATACTTTTATATATATATATATATATATATATATATATATATATATATATATATATATATATATATATATTCATAGGAAAGCACCAGGCTAGATGCCCTTGATTGCCATTTTAAGCCTAATCAATTACTCTTTAAGGGGATAATCAAACCCTGCATCCTGTGTCTGTGAGGTTAACACCTTAACCATTATAGGTTCATAGGTAGGTACTAGGCTATTTGCCCAAAGGCATTTATAAGCCTAGCCAGAATGTTTTGGCTTAAGCCACCCCCTTAAATTAGTTCCATGTGCCTCTGCCCAGCAGAGCCATTGAAGTGATCCCGGGGTATACGTTCTATTTCTCATCCACTCTTCAAGGTTTCTCTTGAAGATGGTTAGCAAGGAGCTCTGCCTAATGAGGTTGGAATCTTGTTCCAGAGCATGGGAAGTCTCTGGGACAGGAATCTATCCCTCCAGCTCATCCTATTTATTGTTGTTTATCCTATTTATTGTTGTGGTGAGGTTTAGATTCCTAGAGCGTGTGGCTCGAGGGGATATGGTTTTCTTTAGCTAGAGCATGTCCATCAATTCTGGGTTGGACATGGTCTTGAATGTCAGGCAGAGATCACCTCTAAGTAGGCGGTATGCAACTGAGTACAGCTGGAGTTTCTTCAGTCGAGGTGCATAGGGCATCTGTTTGAGGCCAGTGATCCTCTTGGTGAGGCACTTCTGTGGTCTTTCCAGCTGTTGCAGGTGTCTTGTAAGGTACATCCCAATGGGGCATTGTACTCTATGATGGGTCTGATGAGTGATGTATAGTGGGGCACAATGACCACTTTTGATCTGGATGCAAACCCTTTTGTGATTAGGTGGGCCACATAGAAGGATTTTCTAACCACTTTGGCAATGCGACTGTCAAAGGAGAGGTTACTATCTGCTTGGGTCCCCAGATCCCTTATTATGTCTTCCGTATTTAGGGGGCTACCACCTATGTGGTAGTTTATGGGTACTATGTTTTTTCCAAAGGGGATGACTATGCAGTTTTTGGAATTTAGCTTGAGGCTATGGTTTTGACACCAGGTAACTGTCTCAGTGAGACCCTTTTGGAGGATGTTGGTGTCAGCCAGAGAGTCAATTATAGCCCATAGTTTGCAGTCGTCTGTGAACTTGGCCAGCCATAGTCCTTGTGTGCTAGCCTGTACCTCTGAGAAGTATATGCTGAACAGGAGGGGTCCTAGGACTGAGCCCTGGGGAATGTCAGACCTAGCTCCCACAACGCTTACCATGTGGGTTCTGTCCGTGAGCCAGTTGGCAACCCATCTCATGATGTAGGGGTTTATGTTCAGGCTGGTGAGCTTGTCTATAATACATGAATGGGGAATGGTGTCGAAGGCCTTTGCAAGATCTAGATAGGATGTGTGGACCACCTTTCCCTCATCTATAGCCATGGTAACTGTCTCAAAAAGTCCACCAGGTTTAGGAGGCATGATCTGCCCTTAACAAAGCCGAACTGGGTAGGGTCCAGTGCTTGGAGGTTCTCAATGTCCCTGTTAATGAGATCCATGATGATGTGCTCCATAGCCTTGCAGACCAAGCTAGTCAGGCTTATAGGGCGATAGTTCGCTGGGTCTGTTGTGGCTCTACCTTTGTGGAGCGGAATAACCGTTGTTGTGTGTCACTCTATGGGCATGTAGCCTGTGGAGAGGCTGAGTTTGAACAGTGTGTTTAGGTGAGGGGTTAGTTCATCTTTGAGCTTGTGTAGGACACAGTCTGGGACACCATCCGGTCCCACTGATGCTGTGTTTTTGGCTTTGGAGAGGGCTGTTTTAACTTGAGTGTCTGTGATTTCAGGGGCACTACATTCTTCTGGTAGGGTTATGGGCCCTTTTGGGGGTGAGAGGGGGGTGAAGTTTGCACTGAACCTGCCTGTCAGGATGTTGGCGATATTGGTCGGTTCAGTGTATTTTGTGCCATTCTGTGCTAGCTTCGAGCAGATGTGAGAATTGCCACTTAAATTCTTGGCATAGCTAAAGAATGCCTTGTGGTTATCTTTGGAGTCCTTGGCAATTTTTCTTTTGAAGCTAGCCTTGGATGATTTTATGAGGGATCGTAGTTTCCTGCTAATGCTGATCAGGGATGTCTTCCCTTCTTGGGATTTTACTCTTTTTTGTACTAGTTTCCTTCTTCTATTGTATAGCTTGTTTATGGCAGGGGTCCATCAGACTGGTTTCCTTTTCTTGGAGGAGTGAGTCTTGGTTTTGCTTGGTATAGCATGATCCATGCATTCATGTAGGTGCTCGTAGAGTGCATTTGTAAAGGATTTTGCAGCTTGGACAGTGTTATCCTTTAGCATGGGGGCTTTGAAAGTTTCCACCTTGGTCTTAAATAACGTGAAGTTTGCTTTTGAAAAGTTTTTCACGGTGATTTCTTTGACCGGGCATGGGGGCAGAATGTGGATATCCAGAGTGATTAGTTTATGGTCAGATCTAACCAGCGAGAGGTTGACTTCCAGTGTGGAACACCGGTCACCCATGTTGGTGATGACCAGGTCCAATATGTTGTCACCTCTGGTGGGGGTGTTGACCAGTTGATCCAGGGCATTAGAGTTTATAAATTCTAGGAAATATTGGGCAAGGGGGTTAGTACTAGAGTAGTTCTCCCAGATAATGTCTAGGTAATTGAACTCACCCAATATAAGGGTGTTTGGTAGGACCTTTATGTTTCCCAGTGTTTCCAGAAATGCGGAATGAGGGTCCTGGGGCATGGTGGGTGATCTGTAGCAAGCTACAATTTAGATTGCAGTTTTGCCCATTGTTAGTTGCACGTGGTTGATCTCTGAGGCATCGTGCTGTGCCACTAACCTGGAGGTGTGGGTATCCTTGATAAATATGGATATGCCCCTGCCTACATTACCTGTATTTCGGTCCGGGTTTTGTGGACGAAATGTATGGTATGAGTTGCAGCCTGGAAGTGCTGGGGTGCTCTCTGGAGCCTTAAACCAGGTTTCTATTACTGCACATATATCAATTTCCTCCATAATGAGGAGTGCCTCGAGTGCGTGCATTTTGAGGTTTAGACTTCTGGCATTGAGTATCATTGCCCTCATTTTTATGTTACTTGTGCTATTTATGGCGGTGGGTTTGTCTTTTGAACATTGCCTAAAATAGGCACTATGGGGGTGGCAAGAGCCTTGGCCAGTATTCGAAAGCCTAAGTGTGACAGGTGCAAGCTGTCTCTAGCAAAGCAGCGTGGCTTGTCGAGCATGTCATCCCAGGCTGACACACAATTGATCCCCTTTGAATGACACCAGAAGCTTAGCCAATTGTTGAAATTGATAATTTTTTTTTTATACCATGGTATCATTCTTGGTGAGGGCAGAATGCTACTCAGGGTCAGGGTCATACCGGCCTGGGCTATGTGATCAGAGAGCTCCTCCATGTCTTTTTTCATGTAGTCCAGGGAGGTAAGTCTCAGGTCATTCACACCAACATGGACAATGACAGAGTTGTATTTGTACTTGTTCTGGAGTGACCTAAGTGCTTGTGTTATGTGGGGGATCCTGGCGCCTGACAGGAAGCTAACACAAACCTTCTCCTTCCTCAGCTTAGTGAGTGGGATGTCAGTGTGCCTGACTATAGAGTCACCTATTACTAGTGTGTTGGGTATGTGATTTTGCCTTAAGGGCTGTGATTGCATAGCACACTGGCTTTGTGAAGTATGTGTTTCATGGTTTGTGTTGGGGGGTGGAGGTTGCTAGGATGTCTGCTTTGGAGGTCTCTGTTGCTTTAGCAGATTTTTATTTAGAGCCTCCGAGTATGCTTTCATGTATTTATGTGTGTTTTTTGCCGAAGCTGGTTTCATAGGTCTATGTGAGACTGGTGGTGTGATGCAAGTAATTCCCTTCTCCTCTTGACAGCCTGGTCCAGTCTTGGGTTGAGAGAGCTTAGCCCCCGGTTTTGCTGTATAATTGCATCACTCGCATGTATTAGTGTTTGGTGATAGAAGGAGAGGGTTGTCTGTTTACATGAGGCAGTTGTAACATTGCCTAAAAATGCCCAGATTTACCTGTTGGACTGGAGAGTACACCTGAACCTGCCCTTTGGACATGCCTGGATAGGTACAGTGAACTGTTTTTCTGATTGGCTGGTGAGGTCGAATAGAGAGCCTTGTCCTTCTCTACAGTATAGGGGGTCTAGTTCTAAGGTTTATTAGTGCTTGCTATGAGTTTTGAGTAAGTGCCAGGCTGAGAAGTAATTGGTTTGAGTGCTTAAGTTGAAACTTTGTCTAGTTCCAAGGGAAAAATTGAAGAACACACTTTGTGGAGCCAGGAATAGTTATACCCCAGTGAACCAGTGCTGCCCAGCGTGTAATGCCATGCTAATGCGGGTTTTATAGCAGGGAAATGAAAGAGAGAGAAATTAGCCCAAAATGGCCAATAAACTACTAATTTCTGGGCTGAAGCCACTCCTCCAGGGACAGATACGCTGCTCAAAGCTCCCCTCTCTCACAGGTGAACAGAAAAACTTCCTTCTATCCAAGTAAGGTATGGGCAAACACAGAAACTCGTAACACAGCCCTGAATTCAGCATTAACCTGAAAACTGGACTATACTAGCTCAGAAAGGCGGGAAAACAAGTATTTGTTTTCAGAAAATAAAGCAGATACAATCAAAAAACACTTTAAATGCACAGAAATGGCTATCACACTTGAATGTGTAGCCTACAACAGTTAAACAGGTAATTTAAACACAAAAATGACTTTGTTAAAGTGCAGGCAGTAAAATAAGTGCAATATGTATCTGAAACAAGCTTTTTAAATGCCAGAAACTCTAAAAAAATGGTGTTTTAGGTGGAATTAGCTAAAGGCAGCAAGAAAATGCAGAAAAATGATAATCACTCCAAAGTCTCTCTTTTGTCTCTCTGCTGCTGTAGAACTCTGCAGGGCACCAGGCATACGGTTGCCACCCGTCCCGTTGTCAGCGGGACACTCACGGTTTGAGTCCTCTCATCCCGCTTCCCGCGCTCACCAAGCGTGGGACTTTAAAAGTCCAGTTTTTTCCCCTTTGCACTTCGCATTTTAAATTGCCGTGGAAAAGTCGAAAATACTTCCGGTTTTTCTACGGCAATGCGGCTACGTCACCACCCGGACCTGCAGTTAGAGAGATTCTCTGCTAGGTCCGGGTGGTAATGCAGCACAGTAATTGGCTGCAGCCATTGTAGGGGGCGGGAACTTCTTCTGAAGAGCCCCATAAAGGTCGCAGCTGTAGAGCACTAAGCTCTATAGCAGCTGCGACAAAAGATCTGATTTTTTTCTCCAGCCAGCATTGAAGCCAGCCAGCCAGCATTGAAGCTAGCCAGCATTGAAGCTAGCCAGGAAAGAAGCAGCAAGGGAGCCAGCCAGCCAGCAAAGAAGCCAGCAAGGGAGCCTGCCAGCCAGCCAGCCAGCCCAGCCAGCCAGCAAAGAAGCCAGCAAGGGAGCCTGCCAGCCAGCCAGCCCAGCCAGCCAGCAAAGAAGCCAGCAAGGGAGCCAGCCAGCCAGCCCAGCAATAACTGTGAGTGGTAAGTAGATAATTGCATTTTGTGGCTTTAGTTATTTAAAATGGGAATAGTGTGCTTTATTTAAGTTTTTAATGTTTAGAGGTAGATGGGGATGTAGTATGTAGTATTTAAATCTGTGCACTGGTTATTTTGAGACTTTTGTACTAGTTTAAAATGGGTATATATTGTGGTTTAATTTTTTTAATGTTTAAAGGTAGATGGTGGGTGTAGTATGCAATATTTAAATCTGTGTAGTGGTTAGTTTGATATTTTTGAGTAGTAGTTTTTAAAGATATAAAACCTGAATGTATATGTAATTGTTATTATTCTTGGGGGTATGATTTGGAAGCATTACTTTTAAAAGGCTGAACTGTGTATAGAAGTTGTTTGTTTCTGTTGGGGGGCAGTGAAATATAAACTTAGTGTGACACATTTCTATTGTTGTAGCTTTTTCTGGGTATTGTCTGTTTGCAGATAGGAAATGTTTGAGCATAGTTTGCACTTTTTTGTATGGAAATATGCACTATAATGCTGTTTTCAGGAAGTTACGATATACTGTTTAGGTAATTATTCCTGTTCCTGCAAGTCCATGTCTATGTGGTACAAGTCTACCTTTTGAGGGGGAATGTTAATAGTTAATGTAATTCATTTATTATTCTAGTAAGTACATGTTGCCAATTTGCCAAAGCTGTTTCAAGATCGTTTTCATTTATACTTGTAAATGTGTGCATTTAATTAATTATGCATTTTTAATAAGGTTAAAATGTACTGCTTTGCTTGTAATGTGAATATGGGTGTGTTACTTTTACTTGGGCCTGTTTATTGCATTGCTGTGCTGGATTAATTGCTATGTTTTGAGGCAAAAGGAGCCCATGGAGTAAGCTGTACATTGTAGTTTACTACTTCTCTTTCAAGAAGTATTTTTAAAAGTTAAAATGTTTGGACTTTTTTCCCGTTTATTTTTTTTTTTTGTGGATGGATGCTCAGAAGTTAATGCAATGTATTTGAGATTGTGCTAAACCATGTTGTTGTTACAGGGTAGTTTGCGTCTGTAAGTAGCAAAGTTTTTATTTTGTGTTTCAGTGATGTCTTCAACATACTTATTTACTGTTTTCATTATAATCCGATTATGACCAGTGCTGCTGTTGGGCATGTTCATTAATAGATCATTGCGCTGTGTAAATTAGTGCCATACATTTCTTAACTGCTGTGGTCAAAAGCTAAATTAGGTCTATGGTATCCACTGTGCATTCTCATTCATTTTACTGTTTTTTGGTTCAGTGAATATGGTTAACTTTTTTGTCTTGTGGGGTGAGGTGGGCATGTTCAGTGGTAAAAATAATGCATTTCATTTTCTACAAGCTGTGTTAATGTTAGTTTTCAATGGCCAAAATGCCCCCTACATTACCTCATTTACTATTTGACCTTTTTCAAACTATTTGTAAACTCTTTTTTGCTCCATTCCTCTATTTCGCATGTCAATGTTTTTTCAAGCCAGTTCTTTCACATGCCAATGTGTTTCCAGCCAGTTCTTTCGCATGCCAATGTTTCTAGCCAGTTCTTTCGCATACCAATGTTTTTTGAGGCAGTTCTTTCGCATGCCAATGTTTTTCTAGCCATTTCTTTCGCATGCCAATGTTTTTCTAGCCATTTCTTTCACATGCCAATGTTTTTCTAGCCATTTCTTTCATATGCCAATGTTTTTCTAGCCATTTCTTTCACATGTCAATGTTTTTCGAGCCAGCTCTTTCATGTGCCAATGTTTTTTGAGACAGTTCTTCATGTGGCAATGTTTTTTCAAGCCAGTTCTTCGTGTGCCAATGTTTTTTCAAGCCAGTTCTTTCGCATGCCAATGTTTTTCGAGCCAGTTCTTTCACATGCCAATGTTTTTCGAGCCAGTTCTTTTGTGTGCCAATGTTTTTTCAAGCCAGTTCTTTCACATGCCAATGTTTTTCTAGCCATTTCTTTCACATGCCAATGTTTTTTGAGCCAGTTCTTTCACATGCCAATGTTTTTTGAGCCAGTTCTTTCACATGCCAATGTTTTTTGAGCCAGTTTTTTCACATGCCAATGTTTTTCTAGCCATTTCTTTCACATGCCAATGTTTTTTGAGCCAGTTCTTTCACATGTCAATGTTTTTCTAGCCATTTCTTTCACATGCCAATGTTTTTCAAGCCAGCTCTTTCATGTGCCAATGTTTTTCAAGACAGTTCTTCGTGTGCCAATGTTTTTTCAAGACAGTTCTTCGTGTGCCAATGTTTTTTCAAGACAGTTCTTCGTGTGCCAATGTTTTTTCAAGCCAGTTCTTCGTGTGCCAATGTTTTTTCAAGCCAGTTCTTCGTGTGCCAATGTTTTTTCAAGCCAGTTCTTTCGCATGCCAATGTTTTTCGAGCCAGTTCTTTCGCATGTCAATGTTTTTCGAGCCAGTTTTTTGTGTGCCAATTAAGCCAGTTCATTTATGCTGTGCAGCAGTATGTTACTGAACCCTACTAACAGTGTTGGTCAATATGTTGCATATCAGGTAAGTACAGATTCAAGCATGAAGAGAGCAGCAGCTTCATCACAGTCAACCAGCAGCAAGATAATGTGCAAGTGGCAGGACATTTGGGAAACAGAATTTGACTGGATCGAGAGATGCACTGATGTCAAAGCATTCTGCAGGTACTGCAAGAGAGAATTTCTAGTGACCCACGGTGGAAGAAATGATGTCGCACGACATGAGGCAACTGAACAACATAAAACTGCCATTCTTCAAGCTAAATCCACTCACCTGATGACAAAATGGGCAAGGAATGCAAACCTTGAGGGACCAGAACTTAGAATCATTGCAGCAGAAGCCTCTGAGGTTTTCCATGCTGTTAAGCACAATATTTCGTATAACAGCTTGGACTGTGCAGTAAAGTTGGCCAGCCAGTTGTACAGTGACTCAGACACTGCAAAGAAAGTATCTTGTGGCAGAACCAAGGCTGAAGCCATAGTTGAAAATGTTTTGGGGCCACACTCATTGGAATGCCTCCTGCATGACCTTCAAAAAACAGGTACTTCATTTGCAATTTCATCAGATGCTTCCAACAAGGGGAACATAAAATTATTTCCCCTTGTTGTGAGGTATTTTTCTAAAGAAGAAGGGGTGGTGAATGGCCTTTTGGACTTCTATGAAGACCCTGATGAATCGGCACAGGCTATTTCACAGCAAATTTCCAACATTATGGAAAGGCATTCCTTGCCCTGGAACCATATTTCAGCTTATGGGGCTGATAATGCCAGTGTGAACTATGGGAAGAAATCTGGTGTGTATACCAGATTAAAACAAAAGTGCCCATCACTCCAGAAAGCTAACTGTGTTGCCCATATCATTCACAATGCAGCCAAAAAAGCTGCAGCACAACTACCATACGATGTGGAAGCATTTGTAATGAGACTTTTCAGCCACTTTTCCGGTTCTGCCACAAGGACCAGAGACTTGAAAGACTTCTTTGAGTTTTGTGGCATGGAATTTGAGAGTCTGTTAAGACATGTGCCAACAAGGTGGCTGTCACTACTCCCAGCCATTGAAAGAGTAGTGAAAAATCTCCCAGTGCTCCAGTCCTATTTCCTCTCTCAGGGAGAAGAGGAGACCCCCCCGGCAGATATGGCAGTACTTTTCAGGTAATGAGCATGGTGAGAATGAATTGCCTACACTGCCCCAGTACTATCTGCACTTTCTCTGTGCTGTTCTTGTTGATTTTAATGAACATATAAGTACATTAGAAAAATCAGCACTTACTGCCATGGAAACTTTTTGTGTAATGGTCTCTCTGAAGCAAAATTGCAGGCAAGAGCTGAAGGTGCTTTCTTTGGAGGGAAACTTAGGGCACTTATGAGCACATTAGACAGCACTTCTGCTAACAAACTGAAAAGAGACTTTATTGTGTTCTTGGAGACAGCAGTGAAATACCTGGAGCAGTGGTTTGATTATACTGAAAGCAACTACTTGTTTACACTATCTAAATTATCTCTAAATGAGCCCTTTGCCTTCAGTGACTTGCTTAATGTGACCACTGTCCTGAGTCTGCAGGATGTAGATGAAGATTATCTTTTTAGGGACTACTTGGCAATTAGGCCCTCTCTTGAACAGTTATGTAACACAAGCTTGACCCCAGGAGAGAAGTGGCTGAAGCTTTTCAAAGAAGGGCCTGAACTGACTACACTCTATCCGGTAATTGCTAGGGTTTTATCTATACCACCCTCAAACGCATTTGCAGAAAGAGTTTTTTCATTGGTGAAAGGTAAATGGACAGATGTGCGAAACCGATGTAGTGTGGACTTGTTAAAAGCTGAACTAATGATGAGTGTAAATTACCGGATGAAATGTTGTGACTTTTACTCAAATATTATTTCAAATCGGGCCCTTCTTCAAGCCATAAAATCAAATTCAAAATACACTTTTAAAAAAAAGTGATTTATTGTACTAGTGTGCAGTATAAAGTACTAGGGTGCAGTTCGTAATTTTGTGTTTTTCTTTGTTTAGCATTAATTTGTACTAGGGTATGTAATTTTGTGTTCTTTTCTTTAGCTTTAATTGACAAAGTCTTAATTTTATACTTGGCTTGTATGTGGTATGTAGATTTTTTTAAGTTTTCTTTCTGAATAGCAATGGATGGTTTATGAATTTTACTTTTTAAATAAACAAGTGTCTGTTTAATGAGTAGTGTGTTTTAATTCCTTTAAAGTTTATTGTTACAACTGATTAGTGTGTGTGCAGTAATAGTTCACTTCATTTAAATGGTTTGAGTTTTCAGTATGTTGTAATGTCACAATGTTGCATCCATAACTAATACTGCATCTCCTTTAACAACTCTGGTGATGTCGTGGTGGGGGTGTGGCCAGTGTCATGTTGACCACACCCTTATCCTGTTGACCACACCCCCATGTCCCACTTTGCCCTTGTTAAAAGATGGCAACCCTGACCAGGCAGGAGCTTGCTGAGCTGTATACAAGTGCAAAAACCTTGCAAATGCGGGTTTTATAGCAGGGAAATGAAAGATAAAAATTAGCCCAAAATGGCCAATAAACTACTAATTTCTGGACTGAAACCACTCCTCCAGAGATAGATAGGCTGCTCAAAGCTCCCCTCTCTCACAGGTGAACAGGGAAACTTCCTTCTATCCAAGTAAGGTATGGGCAAACACAGAAACTTGTAACACAGCCCTGAATTCAGCACTAACCTGAAAACTGGATGATAGTAGCTTAGAAAGGCAGGAAAACAAGTTTTTTTTGTTTATTTGTTTTTTTCAGAAAATAAAGCAGATACAATAAAAAAACACTTTAAATGCAGAGAAATGGCTATCACACTTGAGTGTGTAGCCTACAACAGTTAAACAGGTAATTTAAACACAAAAATGACTTTGTTAAAGTGCAGGCAGTAAAATAAGTGCAATATGTAGCTGAAACAAGTTTTTTAAATGACAGAAAGTCTAAACAATCAAAGTTTTAGGAGGAATTAGCTAAAGGCAGCAAGAAAATGCTGGAAAATGATACTTAATCACTCCAAAGTCTCTCTTTTGTCTCTCTGCTGCTGTAGAACTCTGCAGGGCACCAGGCAAGAGCTTGCTGAGCTGTATACAAGCGCAAAAACCTCACAAATACAGGTTTTATAGCAGGGAAATGAAAGAGATAGAAATTAGCCCAAACGTTCCAATAAACTACTAATTTCTGACTAAAACCACTCCTCCAGGGACAGATAGGCTGCTCAAAGCTCCCCTCTCTCACAGGTGAACAGGGAAACTTCCTTCTATCCAAGTAAGGTACGGGCAAACACAGAAACTTGCAACACAGCCCTGAATTCAACACTAACCTGAAAACTGGACTATAATAGCTTAGAAAGGTGGGAAAACAAGTATTTTTTTTTGTTTTATTGTTTTTTTTTCAGAAATGAACAAAATTGAAATACATGAAGCAAACTAAGTAGGATATGTAGTTGAAACAAGCTTTTCAAATCACAGAAACTCTAAAAATCAGTGTTTTAGGTGGAATTAGCTAAAGGCAACAGGAAAATGCAGAAAAATGATATTTAATCACTCTAAAGTCTCTCTTTTGTCTCTCTGCTGCTGTAGAACTCTGCAGGACACCAGGCAGGAGCTTGATAAGCTGTATACAAGAACAAAAACTTCACAAATGCGGGTTTTATAGCAGGGAAATGAAAGAGATAGAAATTAGCCCAACATGACCAATAAACTACTAATGTCTGGGCTGAAACCACTCCTCCATGGACAGATAGGCTGCTCAAAGTGCCCCTCTCTCACAGGTGAACAGAGAAACTTCCTTCTATCCAAGTAAAGTATGGGCAAACACAGAAACTTGTAACACAGCCCTGGATTCAGCACTAACCAGAAAACTGGACTATGCTAGCTTCGAAAGGCAGAAAAACAATTTTTTTTTTTCAGAAAATAAAGCAGATACAATCAAAAAACCACCTTAAATGCACAGAAATGGCTATCACACTTGAGTGTTTAGCTTCCAACAGTTAAACAGGTAATTTAAGGACAAAAATGACTTTGTTAAATTGCAGGCAGTAAAATAAGTACAATATGTAGCTGAAACAAGATTTTTAAATCACAGAAACTCTAAAAAAGTGGAGTTTTTAGGTGGAATTAGCTAAAGGCAGCAAGAAAATGCAGAAAAATGATACTTAATCACTCAAAAGTCTCTCTTTTGTCTCTCTCATGATGTAGAACTCTGCAGGGCACCAGCCAGGAGCTTGCTGAGCTGTATACAAGTGCAAAAACCTTGCAAATGCGGGTTTTATAGCAGGGAAATGAAAGATAAAAATTAGCCCAAAATGGCCAATAAACTACTAATTTCTGGACTGAAACCACTCCTCCAGAGACAGATAGGCTGTTCAAAGCTCCCCTCTCTCACAGGTGAACAGGGAAACTTCCTTCTATCCAAGTAAGGTATGGGCAAACACAGAAACTTGTAACACAGCCCTGAATCCAGCACTAACCTGAAAACTGGATGATAGTAGCTTAGAAAGGCAGGAAAACAAGTTTTTTTTGTTTATTTGTTTTTTTCAGAAAATAAAGCAGATACAATAAAAAAACACTTTAAATGCAAAGAAATGGCTATCACACTTGAGTGTGTAGCCTACAACAGTTAAACAGGTAATTTAAACACAAAAATGACTTTGTTAAAGTGCAGGCAGTAAAATAAGTGCAATATGTAGCTGAAACAAGTTTTTTAAATGACAGAAAGTCTAAACAATCAAAGTTTTAGGAGGAATTAGCTAAAGGCAGCAAGAAAATGCTGGAAAATGATACTTAATCACTCCAAAGTCTCTCTTTTGTCTCTCTGCTGCTGTAGAACTCTGCAGGGCACCAGGCAAGAGCTTGCTGAGCTGTATACAAGCGCAAAAACCTCACAAATACAGGTTTTATAGCAGGGAAATGAAAGAGATAGAAATTAGCCCAAACGTTCCAATAAACTACTAATTTCTGACTAAAACCACTCCTCCAGGGACAGATAGGCTGCTCAAAGCTCCCCTCTCTCACAGGTGAACAGGGAAACTTCCTTCTATCCAAGTAAGGTACGGGCAAACACAGAAACTTGCAACACAGCCCTGAATTCAACACTAACCTGAAAACTGGACTATAATAGCTTAGAAAGGTGGGAAAACAAGTATTTTTTTTTGTTTTATTGTTTTTTTTTCAGAAATGAACAAAATTGAAATACATGAAGCAAACTAAGTAGGATATGTAGTTGAAACAAGCTTTTCAAATCACAGAAACTCTAAAAATCAGTGTTTTAGGTGGAATTAGCTAAAGGCAACAGGAAAATGCAGAAAAATGATATTTAATCACTCTAAAGTCTCTCTTTTGTCTCTCTGCTGCTGTAGAACTCTGCAGGACACCAGGCAGGAGCTTGATAAGCTGTATACAAGAACAAAAACTTCACAAATGCGGGTTTTATAGCAGGGAAATGAAAGAGATAGAAATTAGCCCAACATGACCAATAAACTACTAATGTCTGGGCTGAAACCACTCCTCCATGGACAGATAGGCTGCTCAAAGTGCCCCTCTCTCACAGGTGAACAGAGAAACTTCCTTCTATCCAAGTAAAGTATGGGCAAACACAGAAACTTGTAACACAGCCCTGGATTCAGCACTAACCAGAAAACTGGACTATGCTAGCTTCGAAAGGCAGGAAAACAAGTTTTTTTTTTTTTTTTTTTTCAGAAAATAAAGCAGATACAATCAAAAAACCACCTTAAATGCACAAAAATGGCTATCACACTTGAGTGTTTAGCTTCCAACAGTTAAACAGGTAATTTAAGGACATAAATGACTTTGTTAAATTGCAGGCAGTAAAATAAGTACAATATGTAGCTGAAACAAGATTTTTAAATCACAGAAACTCTAAAGAATCAGCGTTTTAGGCAGAATTAGCTAATGGCAGCAGGAAAATGCAGAAAAATGATACTTAATCACTCCATAGTGTCTCTTTTGTCTCTCTGCTGCTGTAGAACTCTGTGGGGGACCAGGCAGGAGCTTGCTGAGCTGTATACAAGTTTAAAAACCTCGCAAATATGGGTTTTATAGCAGGAAAATGAAAGCAATAGAAATTAGCCCAAAATGGCCAATAAACTACTAATTTCTGAGATGAAACCACTCCTCCAGGTTCAGAAAGGCTGCTCAAAGCTCCCCTCTCTCACAGGTGAACAGGGAAACTTCCTTCTATCCTAGTAAGGCATGGGCAAACACAGAAACTTGTAACACAGCCCTGAATTCAGCTCTAACCTGAAAAATGGACTACACTGGCTTAGAATGGTGGGAAAACAAGTATTTTTATTTTGTTTTATTGTTTTTTTTCAGAAAATAAAGCAGATGCAATCAAAAAACACTTTAAATTCACAGAAATGGCTATCACACTTGAGTGTGTAACCTACAACAGTTAAACAGGTAATTTAAGTACATAAACAATTTTGTTAAAGTTCAGGCAGTAAAATATGTACAATATGTAGCTGAAACAAGATTTTTAAATCACAGAAACTCTAAAGAATCAGTGTTTTTGGTGGAATTAGTTAAAAGCAGCAAGAAAATGCAGAAAAATGATGCTTAATCACTCCAAAGTCTCCATTGGGTCCCTCTGCTGTTGTAGAACTCTGCAGGGCACCAGGCAGGAGCTTGCTGAGCTGTATACAAGCACAAAAGCTTGCAAATATGGGTTTTATAGCAGGGAAATGAAAGCAATATAAATTAGCTCAAAATGGCCAATAAACTACTAATTTCTGGTCTGAAACCCTCCTCCAGGGACAGATAGGCTGCTTAAAGCACCCCTCTCTCACAGGTGAATAGAGAAACTTCCTTCTATCCAGGTAAGGTATGGACAAACACAGAAACTTGTAACACAGCCCTGAATTCAGCACTAACCTAATAACATGACTACACTAGCTTGGAAAGGTGGGAAAACAAGTTTTTTTTCAGAAAATAAAGCAGAGATGCAATCAAACAAACAATTTAAATGCACAGAAATGGCCATCACACTTGAGTGTATAGCCTACAACAGTTAAACAGGTAATTTAAACACACAAATGACTTTGTTAAAGGGCAGACAGTGATATATGTACAATATGTAGCTGAAACAAGATTTGTAAATCACAGAAACTCTAAAGAATCAATGTTTTAGGCGGAATTAGCTAAAGGCAGCAAGAAAATGCAGAAAAATGATACTTAATCACTCCAAAGTCTCTCTTTTGTCTCTCTGCTGCTGTAGAACTCTGAAGGGCACCAGGCAGGGGCTTGCTGAGCTATATACAAGCACAAAGACTTGCAACTATGGGTTTTATAGCAGGGAAATGAAAGCAATAGAAATTAGCCCAAAATGGCCAATAAACTATTAATTTCTGGGCTGAAACCACTCCTCCAGGGACAGATAGGCTGCTCAAAGCTCCCCTCTCTCACAGGTGAACAGATAAACTTCCTTCTATCCAAGTAAAGTATGGGCAAACACAGAAACTTGTAACATAGCCCTGAATTCAGCACTAACCTAAAAACTGGACTACACTAGCTTAGAAAGATGGGAAAACAAGTATTTTTTTTTTTTGATTTTTTGTTTTTCAGAATATAAAGCAGATGCAATCAAAAAAACACTTTAAATGCACAGAAATGGCTATCACACTTGAGTGTATAGCCTACAACAGTTAAACAGGTAATTTAAACACAAAAATGACTTTGTTAAAGTGCAGGCAATAAAATATGTACAATATGTAGCTGAAACAAGCTTTTTAAATCACAGAAACTCTAAGAAATTGGTGTTTTTGGCTGAATTTGCTAAAGGCAGCAGGAAAATGCAGATAAATGATCGTTAATCATTCCAAAGTCTGTATTTTGTCTCTCTGTTACTGTTGAACTCTGCAGGGCACCAGGCAGGAGCTTGCTGAGCTGTATACAAGCACAAAAAACTCGCAAATGCAGGTTTTATAGTAGGGAAATGAAAGAGATAGAAATGAGCCCAAAATGGCCAATAAACTACTATTTTCTGGGTTGAAACCACTCTTCCAGGGACAGATAGGCTGATCAAAGCTCCCCTCTCTCACTTGTGAACAGGGAAACTTCCTTCTATCCAATTAAGGTATGGGCAAACACAGAAACTTGTAACACAACCCTGAATTCAGCACTAACCTGAAAACTGGACTATATTAGCTTAGAAAGGTGGGATAAACAAGTATATATTTTTTGTTTTTGTTTTTTAGAAAATAAAGCAGATACAATAAAAATACCCCTCAAAGGCACAGAAATGGCTATCAAACTTGAGTGTGTAGCCTACAACAGTTAAACAGGCAATCTAAACACAAAAACACTTTGTTAAAGTGTAGGCAGTAAGATAAGTACAATATGTAGCTGAAACAAGATTTTTAAATCACAGAAACTCTAAAAAAGTGGAGTTTTTAGGTGGAATTAGCTAAAGGCAGCAAGAAAATGCAGAAAAATGATACTTAATCACTCCAAAGTCTCTCTTTTGTCTCTCTCATGATGTAGAACTCTGCAGGGCACCAGCCAGGAGCTTGCCGAACTGTATACAAGGGCAAAATCCTTGCAAATGCAGGTTTTATAGTAGGAAAATGAAAGAGATGGAAATTAGCCCAAAATGGCCAATAAACTACTAATTTCTGGGCTGAAACCACTCCTCCAGGGACAGATAGGCTTCTCAAAGCTCCCCTCTCTCACAGCTGAACAGAGAAACTTCCTTCTATGCAAGTTAGGTATGGGCAAACATCTAAACTTGTAACACAGCCCTGAATTCAGCACTAACCTGGAAACTGGACTATACTAGCTTAGAAAGGCAGGAAAACAAGTATATTTTCTGTTTTTTTTTTCAGAAACTAAAGCAGATACAATAAAAAAACACTTTAAATGCCCTATCCAATAATCCAATGTGTGTGTGTGTGTGTGTGTGTGTGTGTGTGTGTGTTGTATATGTATATATGTATAAATATATATATATATATATATATATATATATATATATATATCACACACACACATTTTATATATATATATATATATATATATATATATATATATATACATATATATACATACATACATACATACACACACTTACATATACATATATATATAAGAACAGAAACTTCTAAGAAACTGTAAATGAATAAAAGACACCACACTGGAACATATTTTTGAGAGCGCTTTCATTCTTCTTTAATATGTACGAACTTCTTCAGAAATGAGAATCAAGCCCAAACCAGAGTTTTGGTAATCAACAACTGTGTAATAAAAGTTGTGTCCACTAATGAAAAACAATCTTCCCAGTGTCTTTACATACTAATGGAAACATTCTTCCCATTGTATTTACATACTAATGAAAAAACATGAAATAGGGTAAATTAAACAATAACCACATATTAAATAATCCATCTCAGTGCACATTTCAAATTCACACTGTCATTCAGTCCAGGAGCAGATTCCGCCCCCAACAACAACTGCCAGCATAATTCCTTCAGCTCAAGGAGCATATCATAGTGACAAAAAATAAATCCAACTGTTCTAATACCAAAAATTGGAATTTAGTAAATGAAGCAGAAACATTTTTATGTCTAGCCTATATATATATATATATATATATATATATATATATATATATATATATATATACAGAGAGAGAGAGAGAGACACACACACACACATACAGATATGTATATTTGTATTCCTGTTACCTTCCAACACTTATCTTTAACATATTTCACTTACTCATACATTTTCTCTACACATCACGTTACTATACTCTTGATTTCATTATGTGTATTTTATTACTCAACTAACTGTAATGTCCTTCCTTCTTTATACTCCACTTCTTTTCCCAAAAGAGAAAACATCTCCTCTTTTTTAACTTTTAAAAAATATTTGTTTTCTATAATAAACCCCAATTTTTTTCCTTATTCCTTTTATAAAACTGTCTTTCTAACTTTTCATATTTCAAAAACATGTTAAAATTATAAAAAGTTTTTCTTTTTTTGTTGACTATGTTTATGATGATGTTAGTGGAAATGATTTATTAAACAGTTTAGAATAGAAAAAAGCTAAATGTCAGGTTTTATTGAAATCTGATAAATCCTCTGGTTTAAATGGACAGTTAATATAAAATGTTTTTTTTTAAATTATAGAGTCAATGAAATATCAAAAATATTATACACTTGTATTTTTATTATTTTTATACTTATATTTATATATGTGTATAAAGGGGTAAGTATGATTAAAGGATTAACTAATTGTGTCACATGATTCTGTATGTACTGTAAAGTTATACAGGGAGCTGATTTATTATTTAAAGCAGTCTGATGAAGTCTAACAGATGTTGGACGAAAGCGATAATATTATAAATTGGAGTTGTTGAAGTGCATAAAACTTTGCTAATTTCTTGTTTCAGCCCAGAGTTCTGTTTTAGTGAGGTTTATACTCCACCTGAGAATCCCATTTGTTTTGAACTTTTCATATTTCTCACTAGTTTTTTTCTAACAACATTCAACCTGTTTCTCTGCCTCTAAATAAACTTTTAATATTCTCTCATATTCTCCCATGCATCTAGGACTTACAAAAATGCCTCACTGACATATACTCCTTTGACATCCCTTCTTCAACATGTGATTCCTTACTTTTAACAATATATCCTGTGTTCCTTCTTTTTAATATTTTTTTTTTTTTTTTATTTATTCAGTCTGTCCTAGCATAGCATGTATATAATATATTTGACTTTTTTTTGCTGTGTCTCCCTGAACTTCTTTCAAATCTTCTGAAAACAAAATATAACCTATTTCTGTATTTAGATCCCCCAACATATGTAAACTGGTGTTCTTTTTCCATATTAACCTTACATATCTCATGATTTCTTTCAGAATCTGTATGCCTTGTGTAATCTTTCATCTCTCCTTCTAATTACAATTAAATCTCCTAACACTGCATCTCATATTTATAATCACATGCTTTTTTATTCCTTCAAATAAAGCATTACTTTCTCCTACATTTCTATACTCATACTTGTCTTATTGCTTTTGATCTAATTCTCACATCACATCTTCCTGCTATCACTTTATGATATCCCTAACAGTTATATGCTGTGCTTTCATTAAACTTAACCTCAGACTATGGAAACACCCAAAAGTAAGCTTTATTCCAACAAAGTAAAATGCAGCAAAGCTTTCAGATTAACAAAAACCCTTCCTCAGTGCTTCAAACTATCTTAGTAGCGCTCCATTTTATAAACTTCATGCAGTCATGTGACACAGCCCAAGTCTGATTTAAAGCAACAGTATTACAATTCAACATGTTAAAACCTTAAAATAATTATGGAAAATAAATTCATGAAACCATATCATATCAAAAATATTCAGAATTATATAAAATAAAACTAAAAATATAGGAATATATATAAAAAATATGTATATTAAAAATACTGAAACTTTTAAAATATTATATCAATGTAAGCTCATCTCTTTTTTCTTAGTACAGGATTGATGCTAGCATGAGCATTCAGACCTGGTTCTACATCAGCATGTAATCATAAAATCCAATTTAGCTCACATATTTCTATCTTATTATATATTTATGTCCCCACCTCTCAAATGCGTATATATAATCTGGATGACGCTAAAGCCAAATTTATGGTCAGCCCCTTTGTTCATCATATGCTTTGTCAAATTAGTTCATATCAGTAGAAACTTTTCTATGTACTTCAGAGTGATACTCTGTGATCCAGTCTTTCAATCTATGACTACGCTTGCCAGCATAGAAGGAGGTACATTTCATATAGTTAACAAGATATACAGCATTAATTGTATTACATGTTGCCGAGCAGGAAAAAATTGTACTTCTTTCTTATTATTGGATGAACAAAAATGTTCTAATTTATTACATACTTACAGTTAAAATAATTCAGGCATGGATAAGTCCCAGATTATTATATCCTAAAACTTTTGTATTTAAAGATATATCTTTATAACACAAACGTCTTTTCAGATTTGGAAATTCCTGTTAACTAAAGGACATTTTTTTACACACTGTCTCCCTGCATGCTTTCAAATACCCTCCAGTTCTTAGTGATTATCTCTTTCACATGTTTCACATTCCTTGTATAAGTTGTCACATACCGTAATGGTTGGACTTTATTACATTTAATGGAAACTTCAGGGTCTAAAAGCTATGTGCAAAATAGGGCCTTGCAAAGTTATGACTGTCACTTATTACCTGTACCTTTATTTCTTCCAATAATCAGTAATTCCCTTTTATAACCCCTTTCCTCAAAGTCATTTAACATTTCATTCATTTGCTCTTTACATTTAATATCACTGGTGTTCAACCTACTAATGAATAGTAACTCAGTCTTAACAATGCCTTTAAAAATGTGAAGTGCATGCATGCTCTTTCTGTGAATATATCTATTTTTATGAACTTCCTTTTTATAAGTACATGTATGGATATTATTATTAATTTTACTAATTTGTATATTCAAAAAGCAACACTCCATATCAGATGAATTAGATTTAAACATGAAGAAGTTGGTGGTTCCATGCAAGTATTCAATAAACTCATGTAATTCAAGCTGACCACCATCCCACAAGAGGAAGATGTTGTCAAGAAAACATTTAAAAAACAAAACTTTAGATCTATATTTATCAGGAGCCCTGTGTACAGATACTTTTCCCCATTCATTCAAAGTAATATTAGCATACATGTTAGCAATGGGAATACCCATTGCAGCACCTGAGGTTTGATGACAATCTTGTTCCTCAAACGTAAAAATATTGTTTTCAGGGATAATTTCCAGTAACTCACAAACTGTTTCAATCTCTCTGCCACCCATATCTGTGTTATTACATAAAAAAACTGCTTATTGAGTCTACTCCAATTTCAATGGGGATTACAGTAAAGAGTGAATTAATATTCAAACACACAAACAAAAAATCAGTCTTTCTTTGATTTTCAAACCACTCACATAGCTTATTCAAAAAATCAACTGTGTCTTGGATATAACTCTCAGTCTTAGTGAGGTAACCCCCAAGTACCATCTTCAGGTATAAGGCTATAGGTTCAGTAACTCATTTCCTGCCAGACACTGTAGGTCTCATAGAGGGATGGGTTAAATCCATACGTATTTTTGGAAGACAGTATAACATAGGTGTCACAGGACAGGGACAATAAAAAAGTCAAACAAATTATTAGAAATATACTGTGCCAACAATAATTCATACAATAACTGATTAACTTTTGCAACAAAATTTGCTTAGAAGTATTAACATCATTCAAAAACTCATACATCCAATTCAAGTAGTCTACTTTGTCCATTATTACAATTGCACCCCCTTTATCTGCTTGCTTAATAACAATGTCATTATTGTTATGTAATGTGAAGATCAAATGAATGAAATGTTAAATGATTTTGAGGATAGGGGTTATAAAAGGGAATTAATGGAAGAAATAAAGGTGCAGGTAATAAGTGATAGGCATAATTCTGCAAGGCCCTATTTTGCACCATAGCATTCAGACCCTGAAGTTTCCATTAAATGTTACAAAGTCCAACCATTACGGTATGTGACAACATTTACAAGGAATGTGGAACATGTAAAAGAGATAATCACTAAGAATTGGTGGGAATTTGAAAGTATGGAACAGCTAAGGGAGATAGTGGGTGAAAAACCATCCTTTAGATATAGCAATTGTCCAAATCTGAAAAGATGTTTGTGTTATAAAGATACAAAAGTTTTAAGACATTATATGTTTGGACTTATCCATGCTTTAATTGTGTTAACTGTAAGTACATAATAAGTGAGAAATGTTTTGATTATCCAGTAACAAGAAAGAAGTACAATTTTTCCTGTTCAGCAACATGTAATACAATTAATGTTGTATATCTTGCTACCTGTATAAGATGTACCTGCTATGATGGGAGGTGTAGTCATAGACTGAAAGACCAGATCACAGAGCATCACTCTGAAGTACATAGAAAAGTTTCTACTAATGCTTTGGCAAATCATATGATGGACAAAGGGGCTGACCATGAATTTGGCTTTAGGGTCATCCAGATTATATATAAGAATTTGAGAGGTGGGGACATAAATAATAAGTTAGAAATATGTGAGCTAAATTGGATTTCATGGTTACAAGCTGATGTAGAACCAGGTTTGAATGCTCATGCTAGCATCAAACTTATATAAGAAAAAAACAGACGATCTTATACTGACATAATATTTTACAAGTTTTTCAGTATTTTTAATATATATATATTTTATATATATATATATATATATATATATATATATATATTTTGTTATTTCTTTATGTAGTTAATATTTCTGATATCATGATATGGTTCAATGTATTTATTTTTCATAATTATTTTAAGGTTTTAACATGCTTAATTGTAATACTGTTGCTTTAAATCAGACTTGGGCTGTCACATGACTATATGAAGTTTATAAAATGGAGAGCAACTATGATACTTCGAAGCACCGAGGAAGAGTTTTTGCTAACCTGAAAGCTTTGCTATATTTTATTTTGTTGGAATAAAATTTACTTTTGGGCATTTCCATAGTCCGAGGTTTGTTTTTTGTTTTTTTTTTGTTGTTATTTAAGTACTTCTTATCCACAGACTTGGTTTACTGCAGTGCTGATCCTTTTTTATAGTGCTTTCATTTAAATTGCAATGTCATTCCAATTGTCTAAAACACCTTCTTCTCTTACATAATTCTAAAACTCTCTTTTTTCTAAAAACCTTGTTACTTAACAAACATATAATGTCTGTCTCTAACTTCTTACACCATTCTTGTACTACTACCTTCAAAAATATGTTTTTGTATTGTTCACATTAACCAATGGTGTATTCACATTAAACATTCAAAAAAAATCATTTCTTTAACCTCAATATTTTACATTTCCCTTCTTTCTATTTGCTATAGTAACATTTGACAAATGTATTCTGTTTTCCATTACATTCAAAAAAGTACATACCACCCATGTCCCAGTCTGTACTTTCCTCTCATCATACACATTATTTTCATAGACTCTGTGATATTGCTGTGAGAAAGACACTTTCAGTTCTTCTTCTTTAACCACAGATATTCTAAACTGCAGTTTTCTTTTTGGCTGCATATTTAAATTTTGAAAGAAGTTATCACATCTAGGAATGCAAGCACTTTTCATATTCATTAGTACATTTCTCAACTAAAAAAACTTCTCTAAATTTACTTCACACAACATTTCGGCTCTTCGTATTGATGCCCTTGCATATTCTACTTTAAATCTTAAGGGCAAAACATGTGTGTATACAATGTCTCTCCTTTATTTATTTATTTACATTTTCTTCTTACCTCTCGTCTTCTTCTTAGTGGTAGTCCTTTATACTGTCTCTCTGCATAATTTAGGAAGCATCTCAAACCACTAGAGCATATAATATCATGTTTCTTATTTTTTTTGTCCTTACTCAGTCTCAGCAATCATATGAATATTTGTAACAAAACTGTCCACTGATCCCTTGCTTGTAACCTTTTTAGAGTGCATGACCTTAGAATTGGCTATTCCACAAACTGGGCATAGCCTGTCCTTGAATCACTATTTTCTGTGACTCCTACACCACTCTCCTCTGTAGCATCAGCTCATGACATGTCACTCTCTAACTGCTCTAGAGAGCTGAACAATTTTTTTACTGCTTCATTCCATGATAATATGATTTCATCTTCTGGTTCATCTTTGTTCACAGTTTTGACCAGTACTTCTGTGCATAGTCTGCATGTCCTCCCTGCATTTGCATGGGCTTTTTCCAGGGGCTCCACCTACATTCCAAAGACATGCATCTCGAGTGTTTCTCTCTGGACCTCCACTGAAAATGGTGTCTGTCCCAGTTGTACATTCCCGGTAAACAAATGTTAAATAAATAAACATGTTATCCAATCATCTTTATGTTATCTCTGTAATATTTATTACTTCTCTCATTGCTATTGATTCTGTAGCATTGCAGCTGCTAATCTCCACAGGCACTGTTCAGAATGCTGGTGGCTCCAGTATCACATGATATTGAAAAAAAATGTGGAATGGCTTTGGTGCCCTGCCCAATTTCTCCTTGTCAGTATGACTACCACTAAGGTTCTTCACTGAAAAGAGGATATTGGCTTAGTGGGACTAATCCAGTTAACAATGTGGAAGCAAATAAATAAATACTTAAATATTGCACCATGAGACAGCCATAATAACCGTAAGAGCCAAGGACAAGTGTGTACACAATGCAGACATTTTAGAGACTCCACAAATCAATGACTACTCCAAATTAAAAGAGGTAATTAACAGAGAAGACTGTAATTAGACTAAAACGCAGTCTGACAAGTGACAACTTTGAATTATTTTGCAGTACATTTATTTACTTCATTATGTTCTGATTCAACACAAACACTTGACAGGTTAGGAACAAACCACTGCAGTGGAACCACTAAATAACAGGCTCTACAACAAAAATGATAAAATGAAAACAACTACACCCCTGATATAAAACATTTTTCATTGATCTTAATCAAAACCTGGCTTATTCGAACAAATACACAGCTTTCAAAAATAATCCATGAAGTTAAGGATGCTCACAAACTCTGGCTCATTATAAAGAATATAAATAGCCATTAACCATTTTTACAGGTACATAAGGAGAACTGAGGGTAGTTCCCAGGACTTTAGTGTCCTAGAGGTCAATGGGGAAATGCACTCTGAACCCAATGATATTGCAAATAACATTGCAAGTAAGTGTAGCTTAAATTTTAGTAAGCCTGTGAACAAAGTATCCCTACTACAACTGTTAGATTGTAAGCATTAAGTGTCAACAAATATCAACTTGTACAGCCTTATCTAAGGTAAAAACTACCATGGGCTCAGAGTCTTTAGTAATGAATAAACTTTCATGGATCTACTGTACATTTTGCTGAACAAAAATCTCAGCAGTACCCTTATTCCTAAAACATTTCAGTGAAACACAACAGTTTCTATCCACTGGGTGGTTCCACTGTTGATACAGGAAACTACAGACCCATCAGCCTTACAATCTGCAAGGTTATTAAGAGAATACTCATAAACCGTATTTCCAAATTATTATTCTACACATGTATTTGTATTGTCTTGTTAAGGGTAGATCATACCTGCTAAACTCAATCAGTTTCTACAGAGAACTCACAGCTGACCTAGATGACACCCTGTCAGTGCATGCAGCCTACATGACTCTTGTCAAAGGATTTGACACAAGCCCAAGCACAGGCACCATACATAAAAAAGAACCCAAGTAATATATTAGGCAACCAACTGTCAAGTGCAATAGAAGTCACCACTGAGGTGGTGCAGGGACTAGTACTAAGTCCTCTAGTTTTTGACATTTTCTTGTCAGATTCCCAGGTTGACACCAACACCATATAGGTGACCACATTTGCTAATGATTGTGAATATGGTATGAGTGTCCTCTTCAGAAACAAAAGTATTTTTTTTGTCAAATTTCATTTACAGTGTATCATATTATCACAAAGTGCATAGTTT
This sequence comes from Protopterus annectens, assembly GCF_019279795.1. Taxonomy (NCBI): domain Eukaryota; kingdom Metazoa; phylum Chordata; order Ceratodontiformes; family Protopteridae; genus Protopterus; species Protopterus annectens. The sequence goes on from NC_056738.1 coordinate 174,329,955, forward strand.
GAAACAAAGAGAGGAACTGCTTGTGGCTGAGAAATTATTGTTCTAGTTATTTTTGTGTATAAAGTGGAAGGGAGGATTGTTACCTCTACATGCATAAAAATTGTTTGAAAGAAGAACAGGAGCTATCACTCCAAAAATCTAAATCCATTATATGTTTCTGACAAAATGTTAGTGGAGTAGAAACATAGCTTCAACATATATCCCTGAAGAGGATGTATTACATGTAATATTGTGCTGGGTAGCAGCCACAGTTAGGGAGGGTGTTAAAATAACACTTAGAAGCCTCAGGGCTAGACTGCAGAATGCACAGCATATATGTTGCTGCATTTCTTTGTCCAGTAGTGCTTCGTGAGCATAGAGAACTATAGCACAAGCAGTGACCAGTTATAACCGCACAGCATAATTATGCATTTAGCATAATAAGCTAACCAGTTAAGTAGGCTGGCTCATAGACCCTTTTTAGCCATAACCCAGGTGACAAGGACAAGGGTAAATACAATATATATATGTGTGTGTGTGTGTGTGTGTGTGTGTGTGTGTGTGTGTGTGTGTGTGTGTGTGTGTGTGTGTATATGAGTGTGTGTGTGTGTGTATAATATATATTTATATATATATATATATATATATATATATATATATATATATATATATATCAGTGGCAGGTTTAGGCTTTGGCGGAGGGGCGCGCGCCTCCCCCTTTTTAAACTGATTCTGTAGCTTGGCTAGGACATCGGAAAACAGTAACATAAAGTAGCTTTTAAAAAAAAAAAAAAAAAAAGTACGTACATATTTGGTGTTGGCTCCTTTAAGGAGGACACCAGACACGCGGAAGTGAGCTCATGGTATGTCCGGCTGGCTGCGAGCGGGAAATGTGCGGAGCATTTCAAAATTGAAAGCATTTTCAAGGGGCTCTGTGTTTTTCTTCTCAGCATTGCTTCTTTCGTCGGTAAGAGACCAGCCTGCCCTGCCAATCGAAGCGTGCGTCTGTAATGCATGCAAAACAGGATTCTCTTTCAGAATGTAAGTAAAACTACTTTGCCAACAATAAAGATGTAAACTAACAACTTACGGTGTTTCCTGCAGTTGTTTTCAAGCTAGGGCACCAAAAACTGTAGGGCAAGTGTGACGAGCGGCCCCACCCCACTTTTGCACCCTAAGCAGCTCACCTTGCATAAAAAAAAAAAAAAAGATGCTGAATACCTTCTTCTTCATGCATATTCACGTCTGCGTAGTTGCTTGCTGCTGGCTTGCCCTCCTCTTGCATTGCCAGTCATGGAAAAAAAAAGACTTCCGACTTCTGACCGCAAAGTATAAACTTTGATGTCCTTCAAGAATGCAACTGCAGTCATAACATATGGGTTGTCCTGCCTCAGGCAGCCCTCGGTCGGCCGGATTCCAAAGTCTGGGTCCGACGTCGGCTGATGTCGCTTTTCTCTCCGACGTCAGAGCGGCTGGAGTACATAAGCATCAGCCGACACCATTTTCTTCAGTCTTTCTTGCCACGCGGTGCCCGAAGCAGAAGCGGTTCGCAAGTGCCGGTCGGTCAGCTCCTGTATTCTTCGATTCCGAAGTCATCAAAAAAGCTAAGTACCCCATTGGGGACCTTTTCTTGCCTCAGCCGATGTCAGAAATTACTGAAAAAGTTAACAATTGTCTTTCTTGTGGTAAACAAATACCTCATAAGGATTTCCACTCTTACTGTCTTCCTTGCCTTGGCCCAGACCACGACGTTTCGGCCTGTGTAGCCTGTGCTCGCTTCAACAAGCGCACTCTCAGGCGCTGGGCGGAGTTTGCTGAAGATTTTTTCGGCGAAAAATTTGCTTATACAATGCCGTCGGAACTTCCGACATCGCAAACTCCCAAGAAACGTAAAGACCGGGACCGACATCCTCGGCCCGCGTCTACCACCGACTCCATGCCAAAACCTACCGCGAGTGTCCCGGTTCCCTCTGAGACGTTTATTCCACCGCTCCGAACCGAAGACACCACATTACCGACGACTCCGATTCCGGATATCACTCCGACGCCAGTTATTGATTTTCCTCCGGATACCGAAACCGAGGAAATGCCCGAGACCATTGCTGTAGATAAGGTCACTCCTGCACGTGGAGCTGCCAGGCCTCCTATGGCCATGTCTATTAAGGCCTACACTAGGGCTAAGGCAGCCAGCAAGACTAAGCATCTTACTGCTAAAACCTTACCTCAGCCTACTCCAGAGACACAAATTATGACTATGGCTGCTGACTTAATTTCTATGATTAGAGGTTCACAGGCCCATCCTGAGAGAGGATCCCAGCCTCCTTCTGATAAAAGGCCCCGGGTTGAACCCTCTGACCCTATCCCTTCAGATGTAGATTCTGAGGACTCTGTCCACTCTGATGGCCAGGAAGAGCTCTTCCAGACCTATGAGGACTCGGATGCAGAGGATTCCATCCCCTCGGCCTCCCCTCCTGAGGATATTTCTTTTGGGAAAGTTCTGCATACCATGAGGGAACACTTCAAGTGGCAAGGCCAGGAATATTCTGATTCCAGAAAGCGCCTTCGAACTTTCCTTAAAAAGCCCCAGCACAGGCCCCTAGCTATTCCCCCTGTGCTTGATGTTTTGGATGATTTATATTCTGACTCTAGTGTTACCCCTGATTCGCTTCCTCCTGCTCCAGCTAAGCCAGACAGGTATTACAGGGTCCCAGAAACACATTCCCACTTATTCAGGGCCCATTCTGCTGATTTGGAAACTATTTCTCATGGACCTAAAGGTGTTTCAGCTTCCACCTCTAAAAATCCTTTGCCCTCCAACAGGGAAGCTAGGTCATTAGAGAGATGGGGTAAAAAGGTTTACACTTCCACTACCTTATCTATGAGAGCTTTGAATTGCCTTTTTCATATGTTACAATATCAGGATTTCCTGTTAGAAGATTTACAGAAAACATTGGCCTCTCCAGATCCTTTAGACAGGAAGTCTTTGCAGGAAGCTGTACATAACTCTCAGCAAGTAAGCAATCACTTCCTGCAGTGTGGGTATGATGCACTGGAAGCTTCATGTAGGGCAGCTATGACAGGGGCAGTCATTCGTAGACATGCATGGTTAAAAGATCAACCTCTACCAGATCATGTAAAGGCAAAACTTTTGGATGCACCTTTGGAAAAGAACAAGCTTTTTGGTGCTAATGCTAAGGATGTCCATTGAAGAAAAAGCAAAATCAGTTCAGATGGTGAAAGATTTCCTCCAGGTTCAACCCCCCCAGATTCAGTAGGAATTGGCCTTCCAAAAACTGGTCCTTTCCTAATCCTGAAAAATTTCAAAGGGGTAGAAACAGACGTGGCCGAGGAAGAGGACAATACAGAGGTCCTTACAGGGGACAACAATGGCAGCCAGCAAACCAAAGAAGTGACACAGGGGTTTCACCTGCCCCACAGCCACAGTCTCAATGACTTTCCTCTACTTCCGCCTACCAGGGAACAAATAGAAGCTCCCTTGGGTGGGAAATTATCTCTGTTTGCAGACAATTGGCACAGATTGACAAAGGACAAATGGATTTTGGACATTATAGACTGAGGTTACAGGTTCCATTTTCATACCTTACCAAGAAAACAAGGCATGCCAAACCTACCACAAAACCAGAGGGCAGAGGCTATCAAGCAAATCTCTTCGCTGACTCTGATGAAAGCAATAGAAAGAGTTCCACAACAAGAACAAGGCCAGGGGTTTTACTCAAGACTGTTCCTTGTTCCAAGAAAAGAATCTCAATGGAGACCAATACTGGATTTGTCCACATTAAACACCTTTCTCATAGTACCAAAGTTCAAAATGCTGACTCTACAGCAACTCCTTCCCATGCTGGGCAAGGGGTCTTGGCTGATTACTCTGGACCTCAAGGAGGCATATCTGCATGTCCCTATCAGACACAGCTGCAGAAGATACCTCAGATTTCTTGCAAGGCCAGAGCATTATCAATTCTCAGCATTGCCATTTGGCTTATCTACTGTGCCCAGAGTATTCACAAAATGCCTGGCTTCAGTAATTGCTCATTGCAGGCTCCAGGGGATCCAAATTTACCCGTACCTGGATGACTGTCTCATACAAGCGGACGACAAATTGATGTTGACAAAAAACTTGGACTATGTCATATGATTACTTCAAGCTCTGGGATACACAGTCAACTTCCAAAAGTCAAGACTTCAGCCATCCCAGCAAATAATCTTCTTAGGAGCCAAATTAGACACAGCCTCTCAAATGGCTTACCTAACAGAAGACAAGCAAAAGAAGTTAACTCATTATTTCAAGGATTTGGCAAAACCTACCCAGATGACTGCAAGGAGATTCCTACAGGCCCTGGGTTACATGGCATCCTGCATTCTCCTGGTTCCATTAGCAAGACTACACATGAGAAAGCTTCAATGGTACCTAAAAAGCCTATGGTCTCAGCACAGCAACAACTTAGAGACAACCATACCGCTCATTCCATGCCTACAAAAGGAATTCCTATGGTGGGCCTCGGTAAGCCAGGCAAACACAGGTATGTAATTCAAAAAACCACAGATAACACAGACCATGACCACAGATGCCTCAGACCTTGGATGGGGGGGCGCACATGGAAGGCAGGTGTATACAAGGGCAATGGTCTCCACAGGAAACACATCTGCATATAAACCAAAAGGAAATGCTGGCAGTAATGCATGCCATCGAGGCCTTTCAACACCAACTTCAGCAAGGCCATCTACTGATACGAACAGACAACACCACTGTGATGTGGTATATAAACAAGCAAGGGGGCACCCATTCTTACCCCCTTTGCAGACTGACAATGCAACTTTGGGAAAAATCACTGAGCCTAAACATTCAGTTACAATCCCAGTTTGTTCCAGGCAAAGACAATGTGCTGGCGGACAGCCTAAGCAGGAATTTCACAGATCCACACGAATGGAGGTTACATCCGAAGATCTTCACACAGCTCACTTCGACATGGGGCAGGCCAGAAGTAGACCTTTTTGCCTCTCACCTCAACCATCACCTACAAAAATTCTGCTCAAGGACATACCATCCACAAGCTTGGAAAACAGATGCTCTCTCGTTCAATTGGAACTTCCTAAAAATCTATGCATTCCCACCTCTGCCACTGATGACCTCAGTATTACTAAAGATCAAAGCAGAGAGACCCAAGGGGATCCTAATAGCTCCGGACTGGCCAAGGCAGCACTGGTATCCACTACTACGGAGCATATGTCACACCAAGAAGTGGGCCCTTCCACAATGGCCTCTACTTTTGACTCAACACAACTTCAAAACAGTGCATCCAAACCTTCAGACACTGCAGCTAACAGCCTGGGAGATCCCATGAATAACCTCAACCTAACTCTCTCCAAGGAGGTTCAGCGGATACTAACAGAGGCTCGAAGACCATCCACCAGAAAGGTTTACTTAGCAAAATGGAAGAGATTCAGCATTTGGAATACCAGCAAGGGACATGATGCATCATTATTGAACATCCCACTCATCCTGGAATATTTGGCAGATATGCTAAAGAATGGACTCTCATATTCTTCCATAAAGATACATGCATCAGCTATTTCAGCTAGATATAACACTGATCCGCCTGTCTTTTCACATCCTTTCCTAAGGCAATTCCTCAGGGGAATCAAGAACATTAAGCCACCAAGAAAGGCTCCAGTACCAGCTTGGGACCTCAATTTTGTCCTAGAAAAACTGACTCTACCTCCATTTGAGCCAGCAGCTACAGTTGATTTGCAATTTCTCTCATGGAAGACAGCTTTCCTGTTGGCAATTACCTCAGCAAGAAGGGTTTCGGAACTGCAGGCCCTAATGGCAATACCACCGTTCATAATTTTCCACAAAGACAGGGTTTCATTAAGGACCAACCCTACTTTTATGCCAAAGATGGTATCTAGGGTTTCTTTAAATCAAGCTATTCATCTGCCTGCATTCTTCCCCAATCCTGAGAATAAGGGGGAATGACTGTTACATACCTTGGACATTCACAGACAACTTCGATACTACCTGGACAGAACCAAGACCAGTAGGAAGTCTGAACAACTTTTTGTAGCTTATGCCCCTGCAGTCCAAGGAAAAGCAATTTCAAAACAGACTATTTCAAAATGGATTGGACATTGCATCAGATTCTGTTATTCCTTTCATGGAAGGACTGTTCCAGCCAATGTCAGACCACATTCCACCAGAGCTACAGCTACCTCTACAGCGTTCTTGAGAGGGGTGCCTACTAAGGACATTCTAGAAGCTGCTACATGGAGCTCCGTGCATACATTCTCCAAACACTACAATCTCCCTCTATACTCCAGATCCAGAGCAGGCTTTGCTTCGGCAGTCCTGCAGGGTTTGATTGCCACACCATCTTTTTCCTAGAGCATTCCTCCTCCCCCAGCTAAGCTATGGTATTCTACCCATATGTTATGACTGCAGTTGCATTCTTGAAGGACATAGTACAGTTTTGTACCTACCATAAATGTAGATGTCCGATAGACATGCAACTGTAGTCGGATTTTCCCTCCCTCCATACCCCTCTATGCCTAGGGTCCACTCCTATCCCTGTTTCTCTTAGCTGGGGATATCTGTTATGGTGTATCTGTTTATTGCTCATTTATTTGTCTGGAATCCTGTTTTTGTCTTCCAATTTGATTACAGCCTTCCTTGGAGGGCACCTGGCATCTGGGGCAAGAAACACTGAAGAAAATGGCGTCGGCTGATGCTTATGTACTCCAGCCGCTCTGACGTCGGAGAGAAAAGCGACATCAGCCGACGTCAGACCCAGACTTTGGAATCCGGCCGACCGAGGGCTGCCTGAGGCAGGACAACCCATATGTTATGACTGCAGTTGCATATCTATCGGACATCTACATTTATGGTAGGTACAAAACTGTACTTTTCTGCAGTTGTTTGCCCTTTCCCATGCTGGTTGGTGACCTGGCCTGCTTACCTGGCTCTTCACTGCTCTCTGACTAACTGGAAATAAGATACTTCTATAATAAACCATCCACCACACCTCTTGCATTGGAAAGTAAGTCGTCATAATGACGTTACTTAGTTAAATGTTGGTTCTTTGCTGTTTTATTTTTCCTTAGGTATGTCGAGGGAGTAGTTTGGTTCAATACTTGGGAACTTACACATCAATGGCAGGCAGTAGCCTGATTTTAGGGTTTTGTAAGGGAGCTTAAGGAGGCAACCCAGAAGTGAGTCACACTACTGGGGATAGGTAGGTAGCTATTTGCATTTCTTGTAAGAGTAAGACATGGCAATGATGTGATTGCTGATCAGATTTTTCTTTTTTAAGAGTCTGAAGTTTGTGTGTTGTATGCAGAATGGAGTCAAAGGATTGGGAGGCCATATTCAAGTTTGGGAATAAAACATTCTTAGGAATACCAGCTCTTGAGGAAGGAGTTACAAGGTATGAGATCCTGTAATAAACTTTGAGTTGAGTCAGCACTTTATTAATGAGTAAACCTGTGTATGTGTTAAAATTTATGGCTGAATGAAGGGTTAGGCCTATATATTTCTGTATGGTAACATTGGGGATGCAGTTATTGTTGTCTTTCATAGTGCTGCTGAATGCTTTACAAAACCCATGCTCTAATCACAGAACTATTAATGTTTTTAAGGAGTTTTTCAAAGATTTTAGTAATGGGGCAGATATTTGAGATAGCAGGGATATGTTTAGGTATTGGAGTAGAGAATGCTGCTATATTTGCAATATAGAATTTCATAGTCTTGAATGTCAATATGCTAATCTCTGCTTTCATTTAGTGTTGTGAAATGTGTGAAAGCATCAATGTTGAACTTCTGAGGTGATACAGTACTACGTTGTGAAGTCCATTAGTGCCAACAGTATAATCCAACCTGTTGTAATAAGTGGAGTACCTGATGTTCATCGTGTTTCACTGTTGCAGTCATCACTGTTGGGTTCTCCTGCTGGCAGGCAGGCCTCAGTCAACCAGAATCCCAAAGTCTGGGTCCGGTGTCGGCTGAAGTCACTTCTTCCCTGACGTCAGTGCGCCAAGGGTATAAAGGCTCCAGCTGATGCCATTTTCTTCAGTCTTTCTTGCCGCACGGTGCCCGAAGCAAAAGCAGTTCACAAGTGCTGGTCGGCCAACTCCTGTGAATTTTTTGTGATTTCAAAACCGAAGACTTCTTCATAAAGCTAAGTACCCCGCTGGGGAAACTTTTTTTTTTCTTGCTCCAGACCGATGTCAGAAAAAGTTAATAATTGTATTTCTTGTGAGAAGCAAATACCTCATAAGGATTTTCATTCTTACTGTATTCCTTGCCTAGGCCCTGACCACGATGTAGCTAGTTGTCGGTTTTGTGTTAGATTTAACCAACGCACTATAAAGCGTCGGTACGATTTTGCCTTTCATTATTTTGGGGGAAGATTTAACTATAAAATGTTGTCGGATTCGTATCCAACTACCGGAGTTTATAAAAAACGCAAGGATAAAGACAGGCCTCTGAGGTCCAAAACGGATGATGATACTCAGATATAGCCAGTTGCTGGTTTGTCGGCAATCAGTGAGGTGCTTTCGCAGCCCCTGATGTTTGCCACTTCAGAACCGCTTGCCGATACCGACTCCCACAAGGAGCCGATGAGGCCTTCAGAATCTCAAGGGACTGGACCTTCGGATAATGCTCCCTGAGATGGGTCCGGAGCCGCTGTGCAAGTACCGGCTTCTGAGGGAGTTTTCAGGCCTACACAACTTCATGTAAAGATGGCTTCAGTTTTAAAGACAAAGGCTAAGACTCCTACAAAGACAAAGAAACAATCACAGGCCTCTTCTGATCTGGGGCCTAGACCACAGAAACAAATGCTCAAAATGGCTGAAGACCTGTTGATTATGATCAGGGGTTCCCATCCCCCTCCAGACAAAAGGCCTAGGCAAGAGCCAGATTATGAATCATCTGATCAGGTTTCTATTTCCTCTGTCTCTTCCTCTGAACAGGGTTATACTTTCCCTCCTTATGAGGATTCTGATGCTGAAGATTCCATTCATTCAGCTTCCCCTCCTGAAGATTATTCCTTTGGGGAAACCTTGCCTGAAATGAGAGAGCATTTTCACTGGGAGGGTCAGGAATATTCTGGATCCAAGAGAAGGCTCAGGGATTTTCTTCTTCTGCCACAGCATAGGCCCCTGGCTATCCCCCCAGTATTAGAGATAGTGGATGATGTTTTTAAAGACTCTACCCTAACTCCTGATTCTTTCCCTCCTGCTCCTGTGAAACCAGACAGATATTACAGGGTCCCAGACTCTCACAAATTTATTTTTAAAACTCCTTCAGCTGATCCAGAAACTATTTCTCAGGGTCCTAAGGGTGTTAAGGCAGCCACTGCAAAGAACCCTATCCCCTCTGATAGGGAGTCCAGAGCATTGGAAAGATGGGGCAAAAAGGTTTATACTTCTGCGCGCCTCTCCCTTTTTAAACTGATTCTGTAGCTTGGCTAGGACATCGGAAAGCAGTAACATAAAGTAGCTTTTTTTAAAAAAAAAAAAGTACGTACATATTTGGTGTTGGCTCCTTTAAGGAGGACACCAGACACATGGAAGTGAGCTCATGGTATGTCCGGCTGGCTGCGAGCGGGAAATGTGCAGAGCGAGCGAGTGGAAAAAAACGACAGTCGCAAATCATATGGATTATCGCTGCGAGTGGGAATTCCGAAATGTAGTTGGACTTGAATCACTTGATCAGGTAAGAGAGTGTGTGGATTATGCTTTGTGACATGAAATCTCTAAATTCTGTAAGTCTATTTAATTGCTGGTAACAACTGAAGAAATTTTTCTGCAGCTCAATTCTGAGTTTAAGGATTACTGTGTTTTAATGAGTGAAACAGTGAGGTGAAGAGAGACAGGACTCTGAAAATGTGACTGTTCAATGGACTGTGCTTAGCTTATACACGTTGAGTTGCTGTTTGACGAATGTCTGACGACTGTCTACAAGGTTTTTCCATTATTGCAAGTGAATAACAGTTATAATTTAAATATCTAAACTCAAATGATGATTATGTCTTGCACATATTGAATGGTGTTACAGATGATTGATGAAATAAACTCGCAGTGACTATCTTAACAGTTTTCTTGTGCTTTTAATTATCCACTTGAAGATTGTTAGATGTATGGGTCATTTTGTTAAGAGATTTAGTGGAGAAAATCAATCCATTGTTATAATACAAAGTTTGGTAAAGTTGTCAGAAGCTTTTATGATTTAATTGCTTTATGGGAACTTTAGATTTAGCATGTGATGCACTTTTGCCGCATCTCTCCAGCACCTTGGCAATAATGTAAATGATTGCCTGACGTGCTTGCATGCCTCTCAGCTGTCCCTGATTATATTATGTCTCTCTTAACATTTTTGGTTTTCCGGCAAATCAGTGACAATTACAGTCAGTCAGTAATGCTAGACGTTTGAGTGTTTTATTTCTCAGTCAGTAAATGCACGTTGATGCAACGCCTGTTCTTTTTAAGTGAATTAAAATAATACAGTTTGTTGCTGATTTTTGAGCCTTTGTTCCCTTCACGTCTAATTTTTTGGTTTGTCAAAGAATTTGAGAGATGTGCCCCATGGTGCTGCGCACTAATGTGCGTCATCCCATAAGGGCTCATTTCTCGTTATTTTACATGGTATTATAACTATATCTGCAAGTTGTATGTTCCATTAATATGATTTGAAAATGGCACCTACATAACCCCTCTCCTCTTAGACTTGGAGTTAGGGGTTCCAACCCACTTACAAATGTTATTACTGGAAAGTACAATTATTGCTCCCTCCTCCACCTCAAAAAGAGCTTGTATAGTCGGTGTCTTTGAGCATAGATAAGTTGTCTAACTTTGGATTTGCTGCTGTTGTGCTTTGATAGCTTTCATGTCAACTAAACAGAAGTGGTATTTATTATTTTTTCTTCCTGTTTTGTTTGTCAGGAGCATTACACTGATGTCAATAAGTGCCCTACTTACTAAGCACTTGCATGTGCCAAAATTCCTGCCTTTTTTGAAGATCAGGTCAGATCAAATTGCCATCACTATACTCCATCCTTTTAAGGAATAATAGCTTCCTTCCGCTGTTTCTGGCTGGGCTATTTGTAGCATAACATTGTTCCAGAACCCTGATCTCTGAACTCCCAGATGGAAATCTAAACTCCCAGATGGAAATCTAAACTCCCAGATGGAAATCTAGCTTTTCTACTACTAGGCAAATAAATTCCTGTACATTTTATGACTTGTGTGTTAGTATAACAGAAAGTTTGAGAGTCTGCAACTTTCCTTATAAGGATTTATAATGAACTTTGGGTTTTCTATGTATAGAGAATAAACTGTTCTGTAACTGGGTAGATGCTCTGTCTTCACCTCGGAGCCTCACAAATATAATGAAAAATCAAACAGACCACAGCTGAAGGGTATATAGTTGAAACCAATGTTTAATACACAAAGTAAGCGCTTTCACGGATGCCTTTTTTTTTTTTTTTTTTTTTTTTTTTAGCCGCAGCTTTGGCAAGAAATGTCCCTGATGGTACTTCATCCAGAATTTAGTGCAGAATGCACTTTAGATATTAAAGTATGACTTGTTCATAATTGTAGAGTGATGAGGACATCAGGAGTAAGTAGTGGAGGTTTGTGATGATATTATATTAATCTAGTGTTAGTAGGTATTTACCTGGTCTGAGATGGGAAACACACAAAAGGGCTAAGTGTAGTCCTTTTATTGGCCAGAGGGCTCAGTAGTCAGTTTTCTGTATTTCCAGTATTAGTATAAATATGGCACATTTGCACAGAGCTGCTCACTGTGCCAGTGTCTTGTACTGACACAAACCTCTGGAAACATTGCTTAATTTCATTATGCTATGGAAGTTACTGTGTTATTTCCTTTATTATTGCACCTAGGACCATTGCTACTCTGACAGCATCTGGTTTGGCACTGGGCAGCATCGTTGGTTAGGTGAGCTGCAGATTACACCAAATAAGCGCCTTTCCCTCATCCTGTAACAAACCTCCTCCACTTATATCCTTTCAAGTACACATTATGACCTGCAACCATGGATGGGCACTTTCCTGCTATCTCTGCATCCAGTTTGGAGGACATGGGCATCCTGAGGCAATGTAACAATTGCCTTATGTACACTGACAGCCACTTAATTCATGAGCAGACAAATATAGTAAGCAAGAGATGTAGTTATACATTGACATCAGAGGGTAGACTGTCACATAAAGACCTAAAAGGCAACAAACAAGTTGTCAATGACTCGCACACAACACTTGCATCACAAAAAAACACACACACAGACCCACACATGCAGAGGTACTTGCATGTAACTTACCCAAACTTCAAAGACCTCCTGGGCGCAATTCTCTGTTTTCTCATACTTATGCTATGAGCATCCTAGATGAGGCTGTTAGTAAATGTTTGCCTCTTGCTCCATATTGTCACATTATGTTCTATATTTTGGAGATGAGGGGTTGAGAGCTATGGGAGGCAGTCAGTGGAAGAAAGCAAATGGCAGACTTTAGTCTGTGTAGGACATATTGTTTAGCCCTAGTATCCTTTTAGTAAGGCTTCTTTGTGGGCATTCCAGTTGCATGTGTCTGGACAGATACAGGCCAAAGGGGCATTATGCTCAATGACTGGCCTAAGGAGTGCTGAGTAAAGGAGGGCAGTGACATCCTAGATCTAGACATAACCCATTTCTTTAAGCTGTTTAATATAGAAGCACTTTCTTACATAAGTAGACATACTGGTCAAAATTTAGGTCACTGTCCAGATAAGTTCAGAAAACCCAAACAAGTCTATTCTTAAGGTCTTATTGTCATCATAGTTGTTTTCCTGAGGTAGATGACTTCCAAAGGATACAATAATGCATTTACTGGCATTTCATTTTGGTCCATGATTGTGGCACCAGTTGTTTGGGACAAACCGTCCAGTAGGATGGCTGTGTAATTTGGGGTTCAGTGACTGCTCCTAACTTGTAGTCATGTGCAAACTTAGTCATTCAGAGCCCTTTGGTATTGGCTTTTACGTCAGAAAAGTAGATGTTAAACAGGAGAGGCCCCAGCACAGAACCCTTGGGACTCCACCAGTAGCTCATCTCTTTCTGGAGATAACTTTGTCAATTTTGCTTTACTGCATCTCATCTGTGAGCCATGTGGCAATCCAGTAGGTGACCATAGTTTATTCCTAGTTTATTTAGCTGTTCTACAATGCCTGAGTGGGGGATTGTGTCAAAAGCTTTAGCTAGGTCAAGGTATGCAATGTGTACCATTTTGCTTTCCTATATTGCATTGGTGACCTTTGCAAAAAAGTACATTACATTTGGTAAGCATGACCTGCCCTTGACAAATCCAAACTAAAATGGAAACAGTATTCGGAGGGTTGCTGTTTCCTAATAAGGCTTTCCATGGCTTTGCATATTAGGCTGGCCAGACAAAGTAGATTTGTATTACTGTCCTTTGGGAAATGCTACAGTACTTAAATTTGGTTTTATACATTGCATATAATTTAACTGACTGTTTTTAGGAATTTTCTCATAAAATATGTATTTCCTTAACATGCAATGTTCTTTAACTAACTGAACTTCACTTGCACACACAAAATTATTTACATAAATTAACTTTGCTGGTTTCACATAAATCATTGTTTACTTAAATTACTTACATTTGCTATGGGTCTTGCGGTGATATCACCTTCACTGGGATTCTTTGCTATGTTATCATAATGCTCATGTCAGGTATGCCATATAAAAGAACTACTTCATATGGGCAACCAAACATATATCCTCTAGGTATGTCTTGAAACAACTGGTAATGTTTGTTAATATGCTGTGTGCTGTATAGGAGTTATGTACCTCCACTAACACAACCACACCAGGTTCACTGGATCATACGAGAATATTAGGCTAACTGTCATGAATGGTAATTATAAGGCTAGCTAATAAGCTGAGATCAGAATCAAACCCAATACTTTGTGTCTAAGGTGAAAACCTTAACCGTTGTGCTCACTCGACCCACCACCCCCAATGTTTTGCAAATGACTGTATGTTGCTGTGTTTTCACACATGCTGATACAATATCTTAAGGTGATCCTTCCACATCCCCTTCCCCAGTGTTTTGCTTTCCTGCCTCCCCACCTCACTTGTCGACTTTCTAGACTGCGCCCCCCCCCCTTTGTAAAACTCTGGATCCCCCACTGTATATATATATATATATATATATATATATATATATATATATATATATATATATATATATATAGACAATATGGAGCACCCAATCAACTAATATGTTTCTGGAACATGAATTATTTATATTAACCTTTATAAATCATACAAATAAAAAATTAATATATAAACTTATTTACTATCTCCACACTAAAGTTGACACATACACACATTGTTCATCTGCATTTATATATTTACTATAGTTTTTAATTCCTTAACTTTGGTAAGATTAATCTACAAATATAATGGTGATAATTAAAATGAAATTGTATAGCATTTAGGGTTTATTTCTGTTCTTTATAGTAATCCAGTACTACATACAAGATTTTTATTTATTTGTGAGTATACTTATTTGTAGCTATAGTTCAGAATAAGATGAAGTCTAAAATAAAATACAATTTTGGCTTTATCTGGCAGATTTAAGGTTAGAAGAATACAAAAGATATAAAAATGAAACAAATTGTACATGAAATAAAAATAAATGAAAAGCTGCATTTTTTTAGACATGCCATTATTTTAGTAGGGTCCCTTAGAACTGTATAAAGTACCTCTATATTTGTCTGGCTGTAACCCCCCCGTGCTGTGCTTTCCTCCCATCTCCAAAAATATTCTGGTTGAATAGCTATACTACATTGTCCATGTATTTGTATATTTCATCTTCCCTTACCATTTTCATCAGCGTCATATCTGAAAATGGTCTCTGGACAAGCCCACTTGACTAGTTAGCACATGATAAATAAAACTTAAACTAAAATAGACCTTTGTCTCCAACTACACTGCTGCTCTAAGGATAACCTAGCCATTAGAATATAGATAAGCATAACTGCAATCCTAAACCTGGCCCAGCCATAAATCTGAAGGCTAGGGATAAGCTATTAAGGATGCACCTGAAATGAACTAGGCTATTAAGGATGCACCTGAAATGAACTTGCATGTTCATTCACACTGCTTCAGTAAGAATTTCCCAGCCATTCGAGTTCAGATAAATCTGACTCCAGTTCATACTCTAGCCCTAATTTAACTTTGTGGGATACAGATATGCAGCTGATGAAGTATATGCCTTAAAGAAGCCAAACTATTCAGCTACACTGCCTCTTTGCAGCTAGCAATACCATTGGAATCCAGATAGGCTCTACCCTAGCCTTAAAATAAACCAAACTATAATACTGATCACTAGAGTAAAACTGCTAATTACGGATAAGCTCGAAACATCTTCACACATACTTTGTTACATAAATGCAGCTCAGACCCCACTATCCGTGCATCATTAATGACAGCCCCAACTGTAATTCTGACTACTAGTATTAAGCTATTGATTAGAGATATGCCTGAAATAAGTAGGCATTTCACCCATTTTGTTGCCATAAAAGAAACCATATTCCTGCATTCAGAAAACAGTAACCTCTGAACTAATGGTAACTATAACTTTATGGACTACGTTATAGGTTGTTGCTTGAGGATTTATCTAAAATAAATCTGAATCTTCCCCTCACATTGCCTGTCTAATGGTAACCCAGCCCCCAGAGCCCAAATAATCATAAACACAGCTTGAACACTAAATTTTGAAAGCTAGAGACAGGCTGCTTGTTATGGGTATGCATAAAAGAAATCTGTATCTTAATGACATTTTCTGTATAATTTTAACATGGCTCTGAGTCCAGAAATCTTTAATTATAACAAATGCGGAGGGCTTGTGTTAGGCTGTTGATTACAGATGTGCCTGAAATAAATCTACATCTCAAGTCACATTGTTTGTTTAATGACTAGCCATGCCATAAGAGTAAATGACAATGGTTTCTCCAGTGCTTTTCTAAACCCTAGCCATGTGGCTTTGAGAGCTACTGTTAGGCTAGACATTTAGACACACAGATGAAAAGCACAGATAGGGGTGTGAGACAATTATACTCATAAACAGTGTCAGAGCATCACTATGGGTAACTACACATTTCCAGTTGGACGTCTCTCAATTTTCTTTGACAATGTGTGGAGTTTAGCATTAAGGTTAATGTCAATGCTCTGTCATTTCCCATTTGATCCAATAAACTTGTTTCAATCAGTTTTCACTAGATCAACTTTTCAAACATTGTAGAATGTTGAAGTTCTTGATGTTCAACTCAATTTGTTTGTTAGCATAATGAACTCCAGAAAGTTCTAAAGTCTCAATGCTTATTTGTTTGGCATTATTATATATATGTGTGTTTTTTTCTGCGCGCACTTGTGTATACATATATTAAGAAATATGTACTCATACATTTAATAGTGTGGAGAACTGCATACATTCTACAAGCTCTTTAAAAATGCCAAGTGGCAAGGGACCAGCATTCTTTATCATACCTCTCAACTGTCCAGATTTTCACAGAATGCCCATATTTTTGCTTTGTATTTTCGGTCTGTTTCTCATAAAATGTTGTTTTTTCTGGCCAATCTTTGCCAAATTGGTGAGGATTAAAGTCAGAAAATATTGACAGACATTTGAGTTTCAGACTTCATACCCTTCAGAAAATTAATTCTAATGCAAAACATGTTAGTCTATCAACTTTCTACAATTGTAAGAGCAATATTTAAAAATTGTCCCTATTTTCGTATCTTTATCCCCCATTATTTATGGCTTTGTCCAGATTTCTTGTGCTGAGAGGATAAGAGGTATGTTCATTATCCATCCTCATAGATCAATGCTTCACTAGGTTTCAGTATCTCTGTTTTTCAGAGTTAGTAATTGCCTGAAATTTAAACTGTTAAGAACAGATACTACACTTGATCTTATCCAAAAGTCTAAGTTAGATAACTGGAGAAATGAGACTACTAGTTAATTGTGGTACTACTCCCACTTTTATTTATCCAGAAAATTATATCTACCAGAGTAAAACAGCAGATTATTAGAAACGATTCTTAGAAGGACAGATAATGGCTGGCTGCAGAGCAGTACTGCTTACGGATTATCCACTGATCCATTTTTATCTCATGAAAATTAATGGTAATCAGTATGGAAGGTAATTAACTCACCTGTAAATTTATAACTTCCACTTTTCTATCACCACTGCTGAGTATTATTCCTTCTGATCTGCCACAGGATCCCATAATTTTGGTTACTATCTTACCATCCAACAGTAAGCATGCTGAGATTTGTAGAGTGGAGGTAATAGGTGTGATCTGACATATGAATGAGTAAAGCCCTGATTGTTTTCCAGTGAATTTTCTTATAAACATCTTCTTAATGTGTTTACTAATATGCTGAAGGAGTGTTGCACCATTTATTGCAGGAGCAATAGTGATAGCTTTGCAGAAGGGGAAAAAAGGATGCAGCGAATCCCTCAAAGTTTTGATCGGTATCACCACATCTGATAGTTAGTGCAGAAGGCTAAGGTTATGTCCTATAAAAGAACCGTGTCCTGTAGTCCAGGGATTGATTCTCTCAGCCTTGATTTGCCTACTATGTGATTCTGAGCAGGTCCCTTAACCAAACAGTGCTCTGGAGAAATTGGATTAGATTCTGCAGTGGTCACCTTGAGTCTGCATGACTAATAACTCTGAATGTGACACCAATGTAAAAATGTATGACAAGGCATTAACAACATGCATTTAAAAGGTACTGCTGGGTACCTTTAATGTAACCCACGCAGGATTTGTGACCAGCTCATTTTCTATGGATCACTGGATATTGTTATTAGAGTTTTTGAGTTCAGGGGGCAGGATGACAGAGGAACAGCAGGGGTTGTGTTTTTTGATATTTAAAAGCTGTTTGGTATGGTTATTTGGAAATTTTCCAGTCTAACACAGGTATTAACGGCTGAAGAACTGTTGAAGGATATATAGTATTTTACAAGCTACAGTGTGTGCAGTTTGCAATAAATAAGTGGATTTCTGACTCTGCTAGAGAGAGGCGAAAGTCAGTGGTATCTTTTGTGTTCTTCTTGTTCCTAACAGAACTGGAGAAGTTGCCTCAAAGACTTGGATAAAAGTTGACTGTATCTGTTAACTAGTGACTGTATTTTGATTTTGGCAGCTGTTCTAGGTATTCTACAAGCAGTAGTAAATATCTTTACAGCATTTGAGAAGGCATCAGGCTTAAGTTCCATCTGCAGACATCACTGACTGTAGGTGACAGGGAGAAAAATCACATGATGCTTCTGAAGTCAATGGATGGGAGAACTACCCTAATATCAATGTTTATCAAATGGTTAAAGCCAAAGGGATAAGAACTGAGGAAAGCTATTACAAAAGATTAAGGCATTATTAGATAGCAGGAGTTGTAGAAAGGGATTGTTAAGGGCCTAATGTAAGTGGTTCAAGTAATGACAGTTCCTTTGGTGTTGAACATGCTAAAGCATATAGGGATATCACCAGCTGACTGTTTTAAAAGGAATTCAGAAGGTATAAAATTGATCTGTTTGAAGAGGTAGAACGGTTAGAACTGGAAAATTAAGGTTTAGGATGGAAAAGGGAATTTGGGCTGAGGGATGTCCAATTTTTTAAAGTGTATAATGACTGTGAAACTGAATCAATTGATACGGGTGGGGGGAAAGAAATTTTAAGTGGGTGAAGTGGGAAGCAGGAAATAAGAAGGTGGAAGAAGCCACTTAGGTCTGTTGAGACAGGTAAGAAAACAAAAGATAAGGAAATGATTGTGAAGGCAACTTGTGTTTAGAAGAATCATAAACTTTAGTGGATATTGTAGCAGAGGGACAATTTAATTCAGACATCAGATCTAGAGGTAGAGAGACAAAGGACTGACTGAGATCAGTTTAATGGAAGTGACGGAGCATTTTGATTTAGGCTGGAGGACTAAAGTACGAACATCATAAGAGCATCTTAATGTCACAAAGTGGGTGTGAGGCGTGGAATGGAGTGTGAATGATAGTGCTAGTAACAAGATCATGAAAAATGTACAGACTGACAAGTGGAAAGGAAGGACTGGAACATATATCAGGATTAGTGGGTAAAGGAATGTCAAGACGGGGAGGACTAGATTAAGGAGAACTGTGTAGGTAAAGTAAGGCTTAGAGAAGAATTGTGTATGGGAGGCAATCTGAAGGGTTTGTAGGACTCTAAGGGTCAAAGATCTGATAGATGACCTGCATAAAAAGTTGAACCAGCAGGTTACTTTATAGGTGTACAGAACTTCAGTTAGACTGAAGTAAGAGTGCTGAAAAAATAATTATTAAGGTGTTTATCTCACAGACAAGTAGTACAGGGCCTGATTGTCATGAAGGGGAACTGGATAGATGTAAAATTCTCCACAGGGGCAGCTAACCTAGCACTTACCTATGAACCCAATTAATAACTCATTATGATTCACAACCCAGTTAATAAAAATGTTTTTCTTGTTAGTTCATGTGTGATTGCTAAGGGTACTTTAGTAGTATGGACAAAATATTGTTTGAACCCCTTAAGTGTTGTATGATAAGTTAGGGAGCTGTTGTTAGCATGTGATAAGATAGTTTCAGCTGTTAGATGCCCAGTTTGAAAGAAACACTCATGGGAAATGTATGTATTATGTGTTTTTAAATGTATATTAATTCTGTTTAGTAAAAAAATAATTCAGCAATCTATTGAATGTTTCTGCCTGCATTTATTTAAAATAGTCCTCTTTTCCCTCTTAGCCTTCTACCACTATACCTATTTTAATTTCCATGCATCAGATGTATGTGGTAATCTATGAACAGTTCACTAGCTCAGCTTATATGAAGCAGAAACATGCTGGTTAAATTGACCATCCATATTGCATTTATCCTTATCTTTTTGTTTTGTTACTTTTTCAATTAACAAATCTTTATTAAATAGGTTGGGGAATATACACTGTAGTTACTCTTTTATTTTGTGTGAACCATGCATCTTTTGACATTTTTAAACACCTTTATAAAATTATCACTTAAGACATAGGCAAACATGCACTAACAGAAAAGAAACAAACCATTTTAATATTTTCTATTTAAATACAATCGACATCACATATTTTTTGTTGCTACTATCAGCAGTCTCAGGCTGCAATTGGGTAACTGCCACCATTTCGACTGCTCTTGAAAAATATCTTAGGCCTGTAGTGGATTCGGTTCCAACTCTGTTAAGAGATACCTATGATTTATTAAGCAGCCTTAAGAATGTAACACTGAATACTGGGACAGATGAGTATATGCTGATAACATTAGATGTAAAAAATCTTTTTACGTCCATTCCCAATGATTTGGGTTTGGAAGCAATTAGAGAATTACTTGTAAGAGATACCAACTTCTCCTCTGATAAAATTATACTAATTTGTCAGCTCTTGGATCTAGTGCTTAACAATAACATCTTCATGTTTGATAGCATGACGTATTTGCAGACATGGGGTGTAGCTATGGGCACCCCATGCGCAAATACGTATGCGAATTTAGTGGTCCTGAATTGGGAAAAAGAACATTTGTTTACCAATCCTGCTTTTAACAAAATTAAGTTCTACAAACGCTTTGTAGACTATGTTCTCCTAATTTGGCAAGGTACCCTAGAGGAATTTGCATGTTTCTTACATCATCTAGAAACCACTACTAATTATCTGAAATTCACAGTGGAAGCATCCATGAAGCAAGTTGAATTTCTGGATGTTACCTTGACACTTACTGAGCAAGGAAAAATCACGTCCTCTATTTTCAGGAAACCTACCTGGACTAATACACTACTTCATTTCAACAGCATGCATCCTAGGCATATGTTCCCAGGAATAGTTAAAAGCCAGTTCACTAGGTTGACTAGACTTTGCCAGGAAAGTACTGTTTTAGAAAAAGAATCTGACCTATTAGAACAATTATTTTTAGATAGAGGTTATAATTTTAAGCTTGTCAACTCCATTAAAAACAATACTATACATTCCACAGAATTTACACCACTCACTGTTAAGAAATATATTTCTTTTAAACATAAAAATAGCAATGACAATATAAAAATACCATACATTTTAAAATATACTAGTGATGTAAAATGTTTGGAGACTGTTATACGGAACAACTGGAACATATTACAGACAGATTATTTAGTAACCAATTTGGTGGGTAACTTTCCTTCCTTCTTGTACAAAAACTGTTCCAACTTGAAGCAAATTCTATGTAAAGATTTTGTACTAAATACTAAGAAATCTACCCAAGTAATAGGAACAGTTTCTTGTGGTTCTTGTACCAGGTGTAAAATGATTTGTCTAGATTCAACCTTTACTCATTCCACTCTAGGTTTTACCTACCATATCAATGTTGCAGCTACTTGTCAGACAAAAAACCTGGTTTATTTAGCAACTTGTACAAAATGCACAGCATTCTACATTGGATTGACTAAAAGAAGGTTAACTGATCGCATCTATGATCATTTGTACGAAATAAAGAAAGAAATAGACACTAATGCATTAGCACAACATATAATAGAACATAAAGAACATACTTTTCTATTCAGGGTACTTGAAAAAATAAACTTAAATCCCAGGGGCGGAGATAATATAAATAATCTAGCCCTGGCAGAATTAAAGTGGATTTTAAAATTTAATGCTCATAGTTACCCAGGACTGAATACCTCAGTTTCTATTAAACCCATTTTAAATAACAGGAAACGCTAAAATTTATGTACAATTATTATATATTTTTTAGATGTACGTTTTTCATTTTTAAATGTCTTTAAAATTATGGTATAAGTTATATAATCTAATATATTTTTATAATAATATTGGTTCAAAACTAGGCATTTTTTACTTGTCATTTTTATTTATGTTTTTTAAATTTATTATTTTTTATATTTCATATGTCTTGTACCTTATGGGCAACTAGTATATTTAGCTAAGCTTAAATTTAATACTTATATGCTTATACTTTAATATATAGTTATATTCCTGGGTCTATGTTATATTAAATTAAATTAAACTATTTTTACTAAAATAGATTTTGTTTATTAGCTTTAAGGTAAAGGAAGTATTCTGATATATAAACCCTAACAATTGATTAATTTTTAATATGGATTTGTTTATTTATGTATTCTTATCTGTCTGGCTTCATTTTTCTCAGCATTGCTATATATTTTTCAACCTTATTGTTATTTGCGCCCAACTGGATACGTTCATGCTTCAAGTCACTAGTACATTTCAATAGACTTCGCTTCGGGTTCTACTTGGTCTGTGATACACACTTTTTAAAAGTTATATGTCACTTGGTCTGAGTTCCGAATTGTATTTTTTGATGTTTTAATAATGTTTTTATAGCAAGACTTAATCAAGTATGTAAAACTATTTAAATGATTTTATTTGTTTTTAAAAGATATCGATAGAACTCACAATAACTATGTATCTATAATGGTGTTTTAAGTGCAATAACCTTAGAAAAGCTTTAATAGAAATCTGGTGAACATTTCTAAATAATTCATGTCAAATGAATGTAAGCTCCGGTTACGATGGTAACCGCATAAAAGTTCACCCAGTATTATATCTACTAGCATTCTGATGCGCAAGGTTCTTATTGCCTTTTGTCTAAACATGGACTTACTGTTGAACTGCACTAAGTTCTTTAAATGTCTACTTGTTTGTTTCTTTAGTTGCATTGGCAACCGTAAACAAGTCTTTCTAGGGCTATACCTGCTAGCATTCAGTTGCGCAGTGTTCTTATTGCTTTTACTTATTCCATTTAAGCACAGAGTTATAGCTGAATTACATCAAGTTCTATAATTGTTTGTTTGTCTAACTTATTATATATATATATATATTTACACTTTTAATTTACAAATTGCAACATGAGTTATGTTTAAGACTTATTATTTTAGAATCTGTAAGCACTATTAATGAAAGCATTGCTTCTGACAGTTTGCCAGTTGATCTTGGAAGCTAAGCATTACTGCTTTAAATATTTAATGAAGTACCTAATTACATAGGGCTTGGTTTTAATCTATGTAATTTATGTAGTATATAAGCACTTAACTGCAGAATTTTCATTTGTCTGATGAAGCGTGGCTGTGACCACGCGAAAGCGCTTACCTTTCAATTATATTCATAATAAAGAAGAGTTTTACTTTTGCTACGGCTGCCGACAATTTCTTTGAACTGTGCATTTGGGAAGTGTATTTTAAACAACAACCGCTCATTACTTCAACTACATTGCGGTGAGATCAGGTTTCTGCTTTTCGCATTTGAAAGAAACACTCATGGGAAATGTATGTATTATGGGTTTTTAAATGTATATTAATTCTGTTTAGTAAAAAAATAATTCAGCAATCTATTGAATGTTTCTGCCTGCATTTATTTAAAATAGTCCTCTTTTCCCTCTTAGCCTTCTACCACTATACTTCTTTTAATTTCCATGCATCAGAGGTATGTGGTAATCTATGAACAGTTCACTAGCTCAGCTTATATGAAGCAGAAACATGCTGGTTAAATTGACCATCCATATTGCATTTATCCTTATCTTTTTGTTTTGTTACTTTTTCAATTAACAAATCTTTATTAAATAGGTTGGGGAATATACACTGTAGTTACTCTTTTATTTTGTGTGAACCATGCATCTTTTGACATTTTTAAACACCTTTATAAAATTATCACTTAAGACATAGGCAAACATGCACTAACAGAAAAGAAACAAACCATTTTAATATTTTCTATTTAAATACAATCGACATCACATATTTTTTGTTGCTACTATCAGCAGTCCAACATTGTAAAAATTGCTGAGTGCCTGCCTTCACTTAAACCTCACTCCTCCTCATGATAACATTATTCTGCATGGATTGTTCACACAATTTCCATTTACTTCTATGTAATTTGCTGCTTCACTTTTCTAAAGATCCTTCTTCTGGTTCTTTTATCTCTTTAATAATATTCAACACCACAAATGCAGTTGGTGTAGACTTTGATTTCCATTTTCTAGTAATTACTTTTTTAGCAGCCAAGACAATTAAACTTAATAAGGCCTTACTATGTCTAGCAATTTAGATCCTCTATCCAAGCTCAAAAGAATAATTTCCTTACTTACAGCTATTTGCTCACCGAATACTTCTGTTAAAGTACTCTGTAGGGAATTTTTAAAGTCTGCCAGCTCATTAGACTCCCAAAACATATGTTCTCAATTACCTTTTTCTTCTTCATCACACTTCTAATATTTGCTATCTACCTGAGGAAAAACTGTTTGAAGTCTACTTGGGGTATAAAAATACCCATGCAAACACTTTCAAGCAAAGATTCTAGACCTTCTGGACTTGGTTGTATACTTGGGAGTCACACACACGTCTTCCCATTGTTTTCTTGTAAATTACTTTTCCAGTCTGTTCCCAATCTTTTCTAACCTCCTCTGGTTGATTCTTATAGATATCATGCA